>NC_056728.1:15212877-15285377 GCF_019279795.1 Protopterus annectens
CAGATGTGATCCTTCACTGCCTTCTTCTGTTGAATACTGACTATGTGTTTATAACTGTGAGTAAATTAGAAAACATGATGTTGGAGTTTAATATTAATATTTTAATTATGAATATATATTTTAATTCTACTTGTTTTCTGCAGACACACAGATGAGAACTATACTGTTTGGGCTACAACAGTTTGCCTAGCACTTTGTGAGCTATTAAAGAATCTCTTCCTAAAGTACATGGTTTGATTCCCTAGACTGTCATTTGTCTTCTATGTGACTCTGCCAAGTTACTTCACCAGACAGTACTCCTGGACTTCTCC
The DNA here is from genome assembly GCF_019279795.1 of Protopterus annectens. Lineage (NCBI taxonomy): Eukaryota > Metazoa > Chordata > Ceratodontiformes > Protopteridae > Protopterus > Protopterus annectens. The sequence goes on from NC_056728.1 coordinate 15,213,189, forward strand.
TGAAAAGTGACACATGTTCAGTGGGCTGTTGCAGGCTGTTAGCTAATGCATTTATCGTTTGACTTTTGAATTCCTGGACTCTTCAAATAGACGCCTAGTACTTTACTATATGCTATTTAAATGAGAATCCCACCACATCTCTTGTAGTTTACTGAGTTGCCAGATGCATTTTTACTAAATGTGAGTTTCAAGGGAAGAGAAGAGTGGTTTGTTTTGAAAAACTGTGTCAGTTTTTTTTCTATAAAATTTGAAACAAATTTTTAAATGAAATAAAATGTCTGTGATAATTGTAAAAGTAAAGATGAAAATACATATGTATATTGACAGGTTTGAACAGTGGTAACTGGAGAGGGACAGCCAAGTAATGGGATACTGGTATGGCTGATGGGGGTCTGATTCATTACCCTGCACAGGACCCCATTGACCACGATCTGGTTTATTAACACTGAAAGTGTATCCCGCAAAAATTAACACTGTTATTGTCAGTTTTTTGACACAGGCATCAGAGAAGGATGAAGTTGACATCAGAGCTATAATTGCTGGGTTTGGGGGATATCTGTAGATAAAAATGACTGACACTGCTAAACTGATCATTGTGTCTTTGCAGGTCTAACATCCATTTGTGTAAAACAAGCTGGAATACTTTACTATGTCCATTTTTATCACAATTTGACATGCAATGTGCACAGTCAATAATCACAAGCGTAAAGCAGATGCCCTATGCCGACCATCTAAATAAACTCCAGCTATACTCTGTCACATATTGTCTACTCAGAGGTGATCTCTGCTTAGCATACAAGGCCATGTCAAACCCAGAGCTGTTGGACATGCTACACTTAAAAAAATCCCAATCCCTCAGAGCCACACGCTCCAGGGATCTAAACCTTGTCATCACAATGAACAAAACATGCTGGAGGGATAGGTTCCTGACCCAGAGACTCCCCAGACTCTGGACTAGACTGCCCATACATGTCAAGCAGAGCACCTCTTTGGCCCTCTTCAAAAGGAACCTTGACGATTGGATGGGAGATAGGAAATTGGGGATCACGTCAGTTGCCCTGCTAGACAGGGGTCCAGGGAAATAAATATTTTGGGAAGAAATAACCAGGGAATTGTTATGGCAAAGCTTGTATAGGCCCTAGGGCCGATAGCCTAGTACCAACTTATGAACCTATTACCATAATTTGTGAGTATGGGAATTAAGGGTCTATAATGACAGCATTCTGAGAAATCTTATGCATTTGAAATATTCTGAAATGGATACTTTTGTTATTGTTGGGTCATTCATTTTGTTTCAGTGATTACTGGAAAAATGTTCAAAACTGCAAATGTAAAACTCACTGTTGTATTAAGTAAGCAATATTACTATACTAATGAAATATAATTTAAAACGATCTGGAAGGTGAATCAAAGAACACATGCAATTGTGCATAGTCCTAAAATGTACAGGGGACCCATGATTTTAAAAGTACACTAAACTTGCCACTGGCCAGATGCATTTTCACTAAATGTGAGCTTCAAGGGGAAAAAAAGTCTGCAGTTGCTTATGCTAAGTCTGTATTAAATGCTAGACTGTTTTGTTTACCAAATACCCATCAGTGACTTGCTATACAATTTGAAATAAGTTGCATCCAAATTTTCTAATCAGTAAAAGTAAACAAGAGAATAATATGCACTCTCACAGGGCTGAACAGTGCTTATGGTAATTGGAGAGAGATACGCAACTAATAGGACACTGGAATGGTTGGGGGGCTGGTGCTTTACCCCATCTAGAGCCTCATTTGACCATGATCCATCTCTGCTGATAGGGGCTCACTTCACGAGCTGATTTGTTATGGGAAGTCAAATTTAATTAAGTCATAGGTTTTCATTTGACTAAGAAGGTGAATGTAGAGCTATCTAGGGGGAAACATTTAATCAATTCGTAGGATTTCACTTGACTGAGAAGGTGAAGGTAGAGCTATCTAGTGAGGAACATTAAATCAAGTCGTAGGTTTTCATTTGACTGAGAAGGTAAAGGTAGGGCTATCTAGAGGGGAACATTTAATCAAGTCATAGGTTTTCATTTGACTGAGAAGGTGAAGGTAGAGATATCTAGGGGGCACATTTAATCAAGTCGTAGGTTTTCATTTGACTGAGAAGGTGAAGGTAGAGCTATCTAGTGGGGAACATTTAATCAAGTTTTAGGTTTTCATTTGACTGAGAAGGTGAAGGTAGAGCTATCTAGTGGGGAACAGTTAAGCAAGTCATAGGTTTTCATCTGACTAAGAAGGTGATGGTAGAGCTATCTGGTGGAGAACATTTAATCAACTTGCAGGTTTTCATTTGACTGAGAAGATGAAGGTAGAGCTATCTAGGGGGAACATTTAATCAAGTCGTAGGTTTTCATTTGACTGAAAACGTGAAGGTACAACTATCTAGTGGGGAACTTTTAATCAAGTTGCAGGTTTTCATTTGACTGAGAAGGTGAAGGTAGAGCTATCTAGGGGGGAACATTTAATCAAGTCGTAGGTTTTCATTTGACTGAGAAGGTGAAGGTAGAGCTATTTAGTGGGGACATTTAATCAAGTCATAGGTTTTCACTTTATTTGACTGAGAAGGTGAAGGTAGAGAAATCTGGTGGGGAACATTTAATCAAGGCATAGGTTTTCATTTGCTTGAGAAGGTGAAGGTAGAGCTATCTAGGGGGGCACATTTAATCAAGTCATAGGTTTTCATTTGACTGAGAATTTGAAGGTAGAGCTATCTAGTGGGGAACATTTAATCAAGTCGTAGGTTTTCATTTGAATGAGAACGTGAAGACAGAGCTGTCTAGTGGAGAACATTTAATCACGTCGTAGGTTTTCACTTGACCGAGAAGGTGAAGGTAGAGCTATCTAGGGGGGAATATTTAATCAAGTCATAGATTTTCATTTGACTGAGAAGGTAAAGGTAATGCTATCTAGGGGGGAACATTTCATCAATTCGTAGGTTTTCATTTGACTGATAAGTTGAAGTTAGAGCTATCTAGGGGGGAACATTTAATCAAGTCGTACGTTTTCATTTGACTGAGAAGGTGAAGGCACAGCTATCTAGGGGGAAACATTTAATCAAGTCATCAGTTTTCATTTGATTGAGAAGGTGAAGGTAGCGCTATCGAGGGAGGAATATTTAATCAAGTCGTAGGTTTTCATTTCACTGAGAAGGTGAAGGTATAGCTATCTAGGGGAGAAAATTTAATCAAGTCGTAGGTTTTCATTTGAATGAGAAAGTGAAGGTAGCACCATCAAAGGTGGAACATTTAATCAAGTCGTAGGTTTTCATTTGACTGAGAAAGTGAAGGTAGAGCTATCTGGGGGAACATTTAATCAAGTCATAGGTTTTCATTTGACACAGAAGGTGAAGGCAGAGCTATATAGGGGGAACATTTAATCAAGTCATAGGTTTTCATTTGACACAGAAGGTGAAGGCAGAGCTATATAGGGGGAACATTTAATCAAGTCGTAGGTTTTCATTTGACTGAGAAGGTGAAGGCAGAGCTATCTAGAGGGAACGTTTAATCAAGTTGTAGGTTTTCATTTAACTGAGAAGGTGAAAGTAGAGATATCTAGTGGGGAACATTTAATCAAGTCATAGGTTTTCATTTGACTAAGAAAGTGAAGGTAGAGCTGTCTAGGGGGAACATTTAATCAAGTCGTAGGTTTTCATTTGACAGAAATGGTGAAGGTAGAGCTATCTAGGGGGGAACATTTAATCAAGTCATAAGTCTTCATTTGACTGAGAAGGTGAAGGTAGAGCTATCTAGGGGGAACATTTAATTAAGTCGTAGGTTTTCATTTGACTGAGAAGGTGAAATTAGAGCTATCTAGGGGGGAACACATTTAATTATGTCGTATGTTTTCATTTAACTGAGAAGGTGAAGGTAACGCTATCTTGGGGGGAAAATTTAATCAAGTCATGGGTTTTCATTTGACTGAGTAGGTGAAAGTCGAGCTATATAGGTGGTAGTATTAATTTATTTTATTTTATTTATTTTATTTTTTTTTTTTTTATTTTACATTTGTTGACCGGGCTGGTCTAGCTGGATACATGTCCATTTTCAGTAGAGGCCCGGGGAGAAAAGCTCCACAAATAAAGAGGTAGTTAAACATATCATTCAAGTATAGAGTTATAGTTATAACATTCAAAGAGGAATCAAACATATAAGTAGTACAATTATTTAAAAGAAGTACAATACCTGTAATGAACAAGCATTAGAATTAGTTGAGTCCTTAGGTTAGTGGCTTTAGTAGGGACTTTCGTGGGCCAGGAAAGTTTTAGTATTAGTCAGGATTAGAGCAGGGGCAGAGCCATTGGGACTTTAATAGGTCTTTGAGGTGTTTTTTGAATTGGTAGAGAGAGGTCATGTGTCTTAGGTTATTTGGGAGGGCATTCCAGGATTTGCCAATGGAATTTGCACAGAGTGCTTCGCCTCCCAAGTTGTTAGACTTGATGGTTTCAATTAGTAGACTTTTGGATGACCTAAGGGATGTGAGGTTGGAGTAAGGGGTAAGTATTTTGTTCAGTGAGGGAGTTTTATCTGGATGATTAATTATTTTGAAGGCCTCAGAGAGTTGGTTAAGTTTGAGAGTATTGGAGAGTTCTAACCACTCGAGGGTCCTTAGATTTTGGCAGTGATGGGTCCGATAGGGCATCCCTGTTATAAATCTGGCTATGTGGTTATAGCTAGTAGACAGTTTGTTGAGTTCCTTCTTGTTGAGGAAGGAGAATACCGGTGGCGTAGAGGAGTGTAGACAGAAGGTGGGTCCTAGCAATGGTAAGTTTGGTGTGCGGAGTTAAGAAAGTTTTTAATCTATACAAAGACCCGAGTTTTTTGTTTACAGACTTAATGGTCAGACTGACATGTATATCAAATTTAAGTTTGTTATCTATGGTCACCCCAAGAAGTTTGGTGTGGGAGACGGGTTCGATTATGATTCCATTGTTGGAGGACACGCAGAAGGTTGGGGTAGTGGCATTAGGTGGTTCTTTTACTTGGGAGGTATTTAGTGTGGGGAAAAATAGAAGTAATTTAGTTTTGGATGGATTTAGTAGAAGCTTTAGTTCTGAGAACCATGTTTCAACTAAGGAGAAGCAATTTTGGGTAGCAACTTGGAGTTTAGCAAGAGAAACGTCCGAGCATATCAGGGTGGAGTCGCTCATGTATTGAATGCAAGTGGCTTTAGGAATGATCGTATGTAAACTGTTAATAAATAGGGAAAAGAGAAGGGGGCCAAGTATAGATCCTTGTGGCACACCTATATTAGTGGGGAGAAGGTCTGATAGCCTGTTATGCCACTGAACCGCCTGCTTTCTACTCGATAGGTAGTCATTAAACCAATTTATTGTTGATTTACTAAGATGAAAGGTTTGCAGTGTTTGTATTAGTAGTTGGTGGTTCACCATATCGAAGGCTTTTGATAGGTCAAGAAAAAGCGCAGAGGAAATAAGTTTGTTATTATGCTTTGGTTGATTGAATCTACAAAGGAGAGAAGAGCAGAGGTTGTGCTGTGATGGGGGCGGAATCCATGCTGTGTGTTAGATAGGAGGTTGTGATGAGAAAGATGGGTAATGAGCTGTTTGTGAACGCAGCGTTCCAGGATTTTGGCTAGAGGAGACAGTATAGCTATTGGCCTGTAGTTAGATGTGTCAGTGGAGGATCCACCTTTATGGAGAGGGATGATATACGAGATTTTCCAGATTGAGGGGATAGAAGATTCAGATATAGATCGGTTGATCAGGATTGAAACAGGGTAAGCAATGGCGTCAGATGCTATTTGTAGGTAGTTGGCTGGGAGTAGGTCAGCCGCTAAGGTAGTTGGTTTGAGTTTTTTCAAGAGGGTACGAATGTAGGAGGTAGGTGTGGGTTGTAATTTAAGGGAGGACTGAGTAGGGTTTTTAGTTGAGGTTGTGGAGGAGGGAGTATTGGAAAGCTGGTTGGCGAGAGACTGGATGGTCTCCGTAAAAAATGTATTGAAAGTGTTAGCTATTTCACTTGGATCTTTGCCTATTAGTTTACCAGGGGTGGGGGTGGTCGATTTTCCTGGACGAAGGAGATGATTGAAGCCAGCCCAGAATTTTTTGGGATTATGCTGGTGTTTGTCTTGGAGGTGGCAAAAATGTTGTTTTTTGTCCATCAAGACGGCTGATTTGGTTGAGTTTCTAAGCTGAAGAAACTTGATCCGGTCCAGGGGGCTTTTGGTAGCTCTCCATTTATTCCAGGCCTGATCCCGGAGTTTAATTTTGGATTTGGTGTCTTTTGTTAGCCAAGGAGCAATACGTTCCTTGGTCCTGGTCAGTCTTTTAGGAGCGTGAGCATCAAGTATCTTAAGGAAAGTGTCGTTAAAATAAGAGACACTGTCCTCTAAGGGGAGCGTTTTAGGGAGGACCAGTTACATGCTTTGAGGTCAGCAAGAAAATGTTGTGGGACAAAATTCTTACTGTTCCTGACCAGCCTGGTTTGGTGATGGTTTGGTGTTGTACACTTGTGTTTTAAGATAAAGGTAATAAGGTGGTCACTAAGGTCATTGGGAAGAGTCCCTGCAGTATAGTTATTTGGGGCTTTATTAGTGAGGATCCAGTCAATGATGCTCTCCTTTTGTTGAGCATTCCCAATTCTGGTGGAAGATAGTATATTTTGAGAGAAGCCATGCAAGTTAATGGGGAGAGGATTTGAGTGATTGGAGTAGTGGGACCAATCAATATTAACGTCACCTAGTATTATGGTTTCTTGGGGAAGGGTTGTAGCTAACCAATTAAGGATATGTTCAAGGTTTTCAACATTATTTCCTGGTGGTATATAGACTACAATGAGATTAATACTTTTTTGTTTGTTGAGGGATAGCTTTAGGGCAAGCAGTTCAAGGTTAGGAATTTTTGGGGGTTGGAGGGGTTTCATAGTGACGCTCAGCGTATTCTTAAACATAACGGCTGTTCCCCCACCCTTTCTAGTTAGACGATCAGATCTGAGAACGTTATACCCAGGAGGGATGATTTCTTCATCCTTGGTGCTAGGTTTTAGCCATGTTTCCGTTAGACACATAATGTCTGGGGAGTGGGTTGCAAGCATGGCATGTAAGTTATGGACCTTATTATTGATACTTCTTAGGTTGAGGTGAAAGATAAGGAGGGAGCCTGCTGAGGTTCTAGCTGAATTCAGGATGTTGAGGCCTGGATCGGAGTTAGGGCCTGGGTTGGGGTGGATGTCGCCATCTTTTATGATGGATTTTTTCAAATAGTCAAATATCTTTTGGAGTTTAATTTGTAGTTTGAGGGTGTCCTTAGAGCTAGGTGCTTTAGGGTGGCGAGGAGTAAGATGAGGTGTTTTGAAGAACTGGTTATTACCGGGGTAGTGAAAGGGGGGGATGAGATTGGAGGGTTTTTGGGAGTGAAGAGAGGTGTGTCCATTTGGGAGGTGGGCTCCTACTAGGGGTAGAGTTTCGTAGCTTGTTAGATGATAGGATATAATGAGAAGAAATGATATGAAGGGGAGGATAGTAAACAATTGTCTATCCATGGTGAGAGGAGAGGTTGGTGAGTATGAACTGCTGATAGAAAACTTTTGAGAAATAGGGAATTAACAAGGCTAAGGGGGGAAAAAGGAGGGAGGAATAAGTAAAGGTTGGAAGTGGGCGGTCCAAGGGAGTAACCTTAGTTGTAAAGGCAGTACCAGGAAGTGGGAGGGAATTGAGTCAGATGGAGGGACAGTTGTGGTTGGTTAGCCGTAGAGGGGGATGGGCCAAATGACCCTATAAATGTAGAGATAGTGGGGGCGGGTGGGAAAAGGGGGCAGGGTGGGGAGCGGAGTGAGCCCGAGCGAAGCGGAGCGGGGACTACACCACCCAGGTTTTCCCTGGGTCCTAAAGAAACCTGCGAGTACAACGTAAGCTTGCTTATTTTACTTTCCTTTAAGTTCAATGTCAATAATTCAAGTCATAGGTTTTCATTTGACTGAGAAGGTGAAGGTAGAGTTATTTAGTGGGGAACATTTGCTCAAGTCATAGGTTTTCATTTGACTGAGAAGGTGAAGGTAGAGCTATCTAGTGGGGAACATTTAATCTAGTCGTAAGTTTTCATTTGACTGAGAAGGTGAAGGTAGAGCTACCTAGCGCGGAACATGTAATCAAGTCGTAGATTTTCATTTGACTGAGAAGGTGAAGGCAGAGCTATATGGGGGGATACATTTAATCAAGTCGTAGGTTTTCATTTGACTGAGAAGGTGAAGGTAGAGCTATCTATGGGGGAACATTTAATCAAGACATAAGTTTTCATTTGACTGAGAAGGTGAAGCTAGATCTATCTAGTGGGAAACATTTAATCAAGTCGTAGGTTTTCATTTGACTGAGAAGGTGAAGGTAGAGCTATCTAGTGGAGAACATTTAATCAAGTCGTAGGTTTTCATGTGACCGAGAAGGTGAATGTAGACCTATCTAGTGGAGAACATTTAATCAAGTTGTAGGTTTTCATGTGACCGAGAAGGTGAATGTAGAGCTATCTAGTGGAGAACATTTAATCAAGTTGTAGGTTTTCATGTGACCGAGAAGGTGAAGGTAGAGCTATCTAGGGAGGAACATTTAATCATGTCACATGTTTTCATTTGACTGAGAAGGTGAAGGTAGAGATATCTAGGGGGGATCATTTAATAAAGTCGTAGGTTTTCGTTTGACTGATAAGGTGAAGGTAGAGATATCTAGGGGGGAACATTTAATCAATTCTTAGGTTTTCTTTTGACTGAGAAGGTGAAGGTAGAGCTATCTAGGGGGGAATATTTAATCAAGTCGTAAGTTTTCATTTGACTGAGAAGGTGAAGTTAGAGCTGTCTAGGGGGAACATTTAATCAAGTCGTATGTTTTCATTTGACTGAGAAGGTTAAGGTAGAGCTATCTAGGTGGGGACATTTAACTGAGAAGGTGAAAGTAAAGCTATCTAGTGGGGAACATTTAATCAAGTCGTAGGTTTTCATTTGACTGAGAAGGTGAAGGTAGAGCTGTCTAGGGGGGAATATTTAATCAAGCCTTAGGTTTTCATTTGACAGAGAAGGTGAAGGTAGAGTTACCTAGGGAGGAACATTTAATCATGTCATATGTTTTCATTTGACTGAGAAGGTGAATGAAGAACTATCTAGGGGGGGACATTTAATCAGGTCGTAGGTTTTCATTTGACTGAGAAGGTGAAGGTAGAGATATCTAGGGGAGATCATTTAATAAAGTCGTAGGTTTTCTTTTGACTGAGAAGGTGAAGGTAGAGCTATCTAGGGGGGAACATTTAATCAAGTCGTAGGTTTTCATTTGACTGAGAAGGTGAAGGTAGAGCTATCTAGGGGGAACATTTAATCAAGTTGTAGGTTTTCATTTGACTGAGAAGGTGAAGGTAGAGCTATCTAGGGGGGAACATTTAATCAAGTCGTAGGTTTTCATTTGACTGAGAAGGTTAAGGTAGAGCTTTCTAGGTGGGGACATTTAATCAAGCCGTAGGTTTTCATTTGACTGAGAAGGTGAAAGTAGAGCTATCTAGGGTGGAACATTTAATCAAGCTGTAAGTTTTCATTTGACTGAAAAGGTAAAGGTAGCGCTATCTAGGGGGGAATATTTAATCAAGTCATAGGTTTTCATTTGACTGAAAAGGTGAAGGTAGAGCTATCTATGGGGGAACATTTAATCAAGTCGTAGGTTTTCATTTGACTGAAAAGGTGAAGGTAGCGCTATCTAGGAAGAAACATTTAATCAAGTCGTAGGTTTTCATTTGACTGAAAAGGTGAAGGTAGAGCTATCTAGGGGGGCACATTTAATCAAGTCATAGGTTTTCATTTGATTGAAAATTTGAAGGTAGAGCTATCTAGTGGGGAACATTTAATCAAGTCGTAGGTTTTCATTTGACTGAGAACGTGAAGACAGAGCTGTCTAGTGGAGAACATTTAATCACGTTGTAGGTTGACCGAGAAGGTGAAGGTAGAGCTATCTAGTGGGGAACATTTAATCAAGTCGTAGGTTTTCATTTGACTGAGAAGGTGAAGGTAGAGCTATCTAGTGGGGAACATTTAATCAAGTCGTACGTTTTCATTTGACTGAGAAGGTGAAGGTAGAGAAATCTGGTGGGGAACATTTAATCAAGGCATAGGTTTTCATTTGATTGAGAAGGTGAAGGTAGAGCTATCTAGGGGGGCACATTTAATCAAGTCATAGGTTTTCATTTGACTGAGAATTTGATGGTAGAGCTATCTAGTGGGGAACATTTAATCAAGTCGTAGGTTTTCATTTGACTGAGAACATGAAGACAGAGCTGTCTAGTGGAGAACATTTAATCATGTCGTAGGTTTTCACTTGACCGAGAAGGTGAAGGTAGAGCTATCTAGTGGGAAACATTTAATCAAGTTGTAGGTTTTCATTTGACAGAGAAGGTGAAGGTAGAGCTATCTAGGGTGGAACATTTAATTAAGTCATAGGTTTTCATTTGACTGAGAAGGTGAAGACAGAGCTATCTAGAGTGGAACATTTAATCATGTCATATGTTTTCATTTGACTGAGAAGGTGAAAGTAGAGCTATCTAGGGGGGAACATTTAATCAGGTCGTAGGTTTTCATTTGACTGAGAAGGTGAAGGTAGAGCTATCTAGGGGGGGAATATTTAATCAAGTCATAGATTTTCATTTGACTGAGAAGGTAAAGGTAATGCTATCTAGGGGGGAACATTTCATCAATTCGTAGGTTTTCATTTGACTGATAATTTGAAGTTAGAGCTATCTAGGGGGAACATTTAATCAAGTTATGCGTTTTCATTTGACTGAGAAGGTGAAGGCACAGCTATCTAGGGGAAACATTTAATCAAGTCATCAGTTTTCATTTGACTGAGAAGGTGAAGGTAGCGCTATCTAGGGGGGAATATTTAATCAAGTCGTAGATTTTCATTTGACTGAGAAGGTGAAGGTATAGCTATCTAGGGGAGAAAATGTAATCAAGTTGTAGGTTTTCATTTGACTGAGAAAGTGAAGGTAGCGCCATCAAAGGTGGAACATTTAATCAAGTCGTAGGTTTTCATTTGACTGAGAAAGTGAAGGTAGAGCTATCTTGGGGGATAACATTTAATGGGTTTAGGTTTTCATTTGACTGAGAAGGTGAAGGTAGAGCTATCTGGGGGAACATTTAATCAAGTCATAGGTTTTCATTTGACTGAGAAGGTGAAGGTAAAGCTATACAGGGGGGAGCATTTAATCAAGTCGTAGGTTTTTATTTGACTTTGAAAGTAAAGGTATAGCTATCTAGGGTAGAAAATTTAATCAAGTCGTAGATTTTCATTTGACTGAGAAAGTAAAGGTATAGCTATCTAGGGGAGAAAATTTAATCAAGTCGTAGGTTTTCATTTGACTGAGAAAGTGAAGGTAGAGCTATCTAGGGGGGAACACTTAATCAAGTCATAGGTTTTCATTTGACACAGAAGGTGAAGGTAGAGCTATATAGGGGAACATTTAATCAAGTCGTAGGTTTTCATTTGACTGAGAAGGTGAAGGCAGAGCTATCTAGAGGGAACGTTTAATCAAGTTGTAGGTTTTCATTTGACTGAGAAGGTGAAAGTAGAGATATCTAGTGGGGAACATTTAATCAAGTCATAGGTTTTCATTTGACTAAGAAAGTGAAGGTAGAGCTGTCTAGGGGGAACATTTAATCAAGTCATAAGTTTTCATTTGACAGAAATTGTGAAGGTAGAGCTATCTAGGGGGGAACATTTAATCAAGTCATAAGTCTTCATTTGACTGAGAGGGTGAAGGTAGAGCTATCTAGGGGGAACATTTAATTATGTTGTATGTTTTCATTTAACTGAGAAGGTGAAGGTAACGCTATCTTGGGGGGGAAATTTAATCAAGTCGTAGATTTTCATTTGACTGAGAAGGTGAAGGCAGAGCTATCTGGGGGGATACATTTAACCAAGTCGTAGGTTTTCATTTGACTGAGAAGGTGAAGGTAGAGCTATCTATGGGGGAACATTTAATCAAGACATAAGTTTTCATTTGACTGAGAAGGTGAAGGCAGAGCTATATGGAGGGATACATTTAATCAAGTCGTAGGTTTTCATTTGACTGAGAAGGTGAAGGTAGAGCTATCTATGGGGGAACATTTAATCAAGACATAAGTTTTCATTTGACTGAGAAGGTGAAGCTAGATCTATCTAGTGGGAAACATTTAATCAAGTCGTAGGTTTTTATTTGACTGAGAAGGTGAAGGTAGAGCTATCTAGTGGAGAACATTTAATCAAGTCGTAGGTTTTCATGTGACCGAGAAGGTGAATGTAGAGCTATCTAGTGGAGAACATTTAATCAAGTCGTAGGTTTTCATGTGACCGAGAAGGTGAATGTAGAGCTATCTAGTGGAGAACATTTAATCAAGTCGTAGGTTTTCATGTGACCGAGAAGGTGAAGGTAGAGCTATCTAGGGAGGAACATTTAATCAGGTCGTAGGTTTTCATTTGACTGAGAAGGTGAAGGTAGAGATATCTAGGGGGGATCATTTAATAAAGTCGTAGGTTTTCGTTTGACTGATAAGGTGAAGGTAGAGATATCTAGGGGGGAACATTTAATCAATTCTTAGGTTTTCTTTTGACTGAGAAGGTGAAGGTAGAGCTATCTAGGGGGGAATATTTAATCAAGTCGTAAGTTTTCATTTGACTGAGAAGGTGAAGTTAGAGCTGTCTAGGGGGAACATTTAATCAAGTCGTATGTTTTCATTTGACTGAGAAGGTTAAGGTAGAGCTATCTAGGTGGGGACATTTAACTGAGAAGGTGAAAGTAAAGCTATCTAGTGGGGAACATTTAATCAAGTCGTAGGTTTTCATTTGACTGAGAAGGTGAAGGTAGAGCTGTCTAGGGGAATATTTAATCAAGCCTTAGGTTTTCATTTGACAGAAAAGGTGAAGGTAGAGTTACCTAGGGAGGAACATTTAATCATGTCATATGTTTTCATTTGACTGAGAAGGTGAATGAAGAACTATCTAGGGGGGGACATTTAATCAGGTCGTAGGTTTTCATTTGACTGAGAAGGTGAAGGTAGAGATATCTAGGGGAGATCATTTAATAAAGTCGTAGGTTTTCGTTTGACTGAGAAGGTGAAGGTAGAGATATCTAGGGGGGAACATTTAATCAATTCTTAGGTTTTCTTTTGACTGAGAAGGTGAAGGTAGTGCTATCTAGGGGGGAACATTTAATCAAGTCGTAGGTTTTCATTTGACTGAGAAGGTTAAGGTAGAGCTTTCTAGGTGGGGACATTTAATCAAGCCGTAGGTTTTCATTTGACTGAGAAGGTGAAAGTAGAGCTATCTAGGGTGGAACATTTAATCAAGCTGTAAGTTTTCATTTGACTGAAAAGGTAAAGGTAGCACTATCTAGGGGGGAATATTTAATCAAGTCATAGGTTTTCATTTGACTGAAAAGGTGAAGGTAGAGCTATCTATGGGGGAACATTTAATCAAGTCGTAGGTTTTCATTTGACTGAAAAGGTGAAGGTAGCGCTATCTAGGGGGGGCACATTTAATCAAGTCATAGGTTTTCATTTGATTGAAAATTTGAAGGTAGAGCTATCTAGTGGGGAACATTTAATCAAGTCGTAGGTTTTCATTTGACTGAGAACGTGAAGACAGAGCTGTCTAGTGGAGAACATTTAATCACGTTGTAGGTTGACCGAGAAGGTGAAGGTAGAGCTATCTAGTGGGGAACATTTAATCAAGTCGTAGGTTTTCATTTGACTGAGAAGGTGAAGGTAGAGAAATCTGGTGGGGAACATTTAATCAAGGCATAGGTTTTCATTTGATTGAGAAGGTGAAGGTAGAGCTATCTAGGGGGGCACATTTAATCAAGTCATAGGTTTTCATTTGACTGAGAATTTGATGGTAGAGCTATCTAGTGGGGAACATTTAATCAAGTCGTAGGTTTTCATTTGACTGAGAACATGAAGACAGAGCTGTCTAGTGGAGAACATTTAATCATGTCGTAGGTTTTCACTTGACCGAGAAGGTGAAGGTAGAGCTATCTAGTGGGAAACATTTAATCAAGTTGTAGGTTTTCATTTGACAGAGAAGGTGAAGGTAGAGCTATCTAGGGTGGAACATTTAATTAAGTCATAGGTTTTCATTTGACTGAGAAGGAGAAGACAGAGCTATCTAGAGTGGAACATTTAATCATGTCATATGTTTTCATTTGACTGAGAAGGTGAAAGTAGAGCTATCTAGGGGGGAACATTTAATCAGGTCGTAGGTTTTCATTTGACTGAGAAGGTGAAGGTAGAGCTATCTAGGGGGGGAATATTTCATCAAGTCATAGATTTTCATTTGACTGAGAAGGTAAAGGTAATGCTATCTAGGGGGGAACATTTCATCAATTCGTAGGTTTTCATTTGACTGATAATTTGAAGTTAGAGCTATCTAGGGGGAACATTTAATCAAGTTGTACGTTTTCATTTGACTGAGAAGGTGAAGGCACAGCTATCTAGGGGAAACATTTAATCAAGTCATCAGTTTTCATTTGACTGAGAAGGTGAAGGTAGCGCTATCTAGGGGGGAATATTTAATCAAGTCGTAGATTTTCATTTGACTGAGAAGGTGAAGGTATAGCTATCTAGGGGAGAAAATGTAATCAAGTTGTAGGTTTTCATTTGACTGAGAAAGTGAAGGTAGCGCCATCAAAGGTGGAACATTTAATCAAGTCGTAGGTTTTCATTTGACTGAGAAAGTGAAGGTAGAGCTATCTTGGGGGATAACATTTAATGGGTTTAGGTTTTCATTTGACTGAGAAGGTGAAGGTAGAGCTGTCTGGGGGAACATTTAATCAAGTCATAGGTTTTCATTTGACTGAGAAGGTGAAGGTAAAGCTATACAGGGGGGAACATTTAATCAAGTCGTAGGTTTTTATTTGACTTTGAAAGTAAAAGTATAGCTATCTAGGGTAGAAAATTTAATCAAGTCGTAGGTTTTCATTTGACTGAGAAAGTAAAGGTATAGCTATCTAGGGGAGAAAATTTAATCAAGTCGTAGGTTTTCATTTGACTGAGAAAGTGAAGGTAGAGCTATCTAGGGGGGAACACTTAATCAAGTCATAGGTTTTCATTTGACACAGAAGGTGAAGGTAGAGCTATATAGGGGAACATTTAATCAAGTCGTAGGTTTTCATTTGACTGAGAAGGTGAAGGCAGAGCTATCTAGAGGGAACGTTTAATCAAGTTGTAGGTTTTCATTTGACTGAGAAGGTGAAAGTAGAGATATCTAGTGGGGAACATTTAATCAAGTCATAGGTTTTCATTTGACTAAGAAAGTGAAGGTAGAGCTGTCTAGGGGGAACATTTAATCAAGTCATAAGTTTTCATTTGACAGAAATTGTGAAGGTAGAGCTATCTAGGGGGGAACATTTAATCAAGTCATAAGTCTTCATTTGACTGAGAAGGTGAAGGTAGAGCTATCTAGGGGGAACATTTAATTATGTTGTATGTTTTCATTTAACTGAGAAGGTGAAGGTAACGCTATCTTGGGGGGAAAATTTAATCAAGTCGTAGATTTTCATTTGACTGAGAAGGTGAAGGCAGAGCTATCTGGGGGGATACATTTAACCAAGTCGTAGGTTTTCATTTGACTGAGAAGGTGAAGGTAGAGCTATCTATGGGGGAACATTTAATCAAGACATAAGTTTTCATTTGACTGAGAAGGTGAAGGCAGAGCTATCTGGGGGGATACATTTAATCAAGTCGTAGGTTTTCATTTGACTGAGAAGGTGAAGGTAGAGCTATCTATGGGGGAACATTTAATCAAGACATAAGTTTTCATTTGACTGAGAAGGTGAAGCTAGATCTATCTAGTGGGAAACATTTAATCAAGTCGTAGGTTTTTATTTGACTGAGAAGGTGAAGGTAGAGCTATCTAGTGGAGAACATTTAATCAAGTCGTAGGTTTTCATGTGACCGAGAAGGTGAATGTAGAGCTATCTAGTGAAGAAGATTTAATCAAGTCGTAGGTTTTCATGTGACCGAGAAGGTAAATGTAGAGCTATCTAGTGGAGAACATTTAATCAAGTCGTAGGTTTTCATGTGACCGAGAAGGTGAAGGTAGAGATATCTAGGGGGGATCATTTAATAAAGTCGTAGGTTTTCGTTTGACTGATAAGGTGAAGGTAGAGATATCTAGGGGGGAACATTTAATCAATTCTTAGGTTTTCTTTTGACTGAGAAGGTGAAGGTAGAGCTATCTAGGGGGGAACATTTAATCAAGTCGTAAGTTTTCATTTGACTGAGAAGGTGAAGTTAGAGCTGTCTAGGGGGAACATTTAATCAAGTCGTATGTTTTCATTTGACTGAGAAGGTTAAGGTAGAGCTATCTAGGTGGGGACATTTAACTGAGAAGGTGAAAGTAAAGCTATCTAGTGGGGAACATTTAATCAAGTCGTAGGTTTTCATTTGACTGAGAAGGTGAAGGTAGAGCTGTCTAGGGGGGAATATTTAATCAAGCCTTAGGTTTTCATTTGACAGAAAAGGTGAAGGTAGAGTTACCTAGGGAGGAACATTTAATCATGTCATATGTTTTCATTTGACTGAGAAGGTGAATGAAGAACTATCTAGGGGGGGACATTTAATCAGGTCGTAGGTTTTCATTTGACTGAGAAGGTGAAGGTAGAGATATCTAGGGGAGATCATTTAATACAGTCGTAGGTTTTCGTTTGAATGAGAAGGTGAAGGTAGAGATATCTAGGGGGGAACATTTAATCAATTCTTAGGTTTTCTTTTGACTGAGAAGGTGAAGGTAGAGCTATCTAGGGGGGAACATTTAATCAAGTCGTAGGTTTTCATTTGACTGAGAAGGTGAATGTAGAGCTATCTAGGGGGAACATTTAATCAAGTTGTAGGTTTTCATTTGACTGAGAAGGTGAAGGTAGAGCTATCTAGGGGGGAACATTTAATCAAGTCGTAGGTTTT
The DNA here is from genome assembly GCF_019279795.1 of Protopterus annectens. NCBI lineage: Eukaryota > Metazoa > Chordata > Ceratodontiformes > Protopteridae > Protopterus > Protopterus annectens. The sequence goes on from NC_056728.1 coordinate 15,230,143, forward strand.
CATTTGACTGAGAAGGTTAAGGTAGAGCTTTCTAGGTGGGGACATTTAATCAAGCCGTAGGTTTTCATTTGACTGAGAAGGTGAAAGTAGAGCTATCTAGGGTGGAACATTTAATCAAGCTGTAAGTTTTCATTTGACTGAAAAGGTAAAGGTAGCGCTATCTAGGGGGGAATATTTAATCAAGTCATAGGTTTTCATTTGACTGAAAAGGTGAAGGTGGAGCTATCTATGGGGGAACATTTAATCAAGTCGTAGGTTTTCATTTGACTGAAAAGGTGAAGGTAGCGCTATCTAGGAAGAAACATTTAATCAAGTCGTAGGTTTTCAATTGACTGAGAAGGTGAAGGTAGAGCTATCTAGGGGGGAACACTTAATCAAGTCATAGGTTTTCATTTGACCCAGAAGGTGAAGGTAGAGCTATATAGGGGAACATTTAATCAAGTCGTAGGTTTTCATTTGACTGAGAAGGTGAAGGCAGAGCTATCTAGAGGGAACGTTTAATCAAGTTGTAGGTTTTCATTTGACTGAGAAGGTGAAAGTAGAGATATCTAGTGGGGAACATTTAATCAAGTCATAGGTTTTCATTTGACTAAGAAAGTGAAGGTAGAGCTGTCTAGGGGGAACATTTAATCAAGTCATAAGTTTTCATTTGACAGAAATTGTGAAGGTAGAGCTATCTAGGGGGGGACATTTAATCAAGTCATAAGTCTTCATTTGACTGAGAAGGTGAAGGTAGAGCTATCTAGGGGGAACATTTAATTATGTTGTATGTTTTCATTTAACTGAGAAGGTGAAGGTAACGCTATCTTGGGGGGAAAATTTAATCAAGTCGTAGATTTTCATTTGACTGAGAAGGTGAAGGCAGAGCTATCTGGGGGGATACATTTAACCAAGTCGTAGGTTTTCATTTGACTGAGAAGGTGAAGGTAGAGCTATCTATGGGGGAACATTTAATCAAGACATAAGTTTTCATTTGACTGAGAAGGTGAAGGCAGAGCTATATGGGGGATACATTTAATCAAGTCGTAGGTTTTCATTTGACTGAGAAGGTGAAGGTAGAGCTATCTATGGGGGAACATTTAATCAAGACATAAGTTTTCATTTGACTGAGAAGGTGAAGCTAGATCTATCTAGTGGGAAACATTTAATCAAGTCGTAGGTTTTTATTTGACTGAGAAGGTGAAGGTAGAGCTATCTAGTGGAGAACATTTAATCAAGTCGTAGGTTTTCATGTGACCGAGAAGGTGAATGTAGAGCTATCTAGTGGAGAACATTTAATCAAGTCGTAGGTTTTCATGTGACCGAGAAGGTGAATGTAGAGCTATCTAGTGGAGAACATTTAATCAAGTCGTAGGTTTTCATGTGACCGAGAAGGTGAAGGTGGAGCTATCTAGGGAGGAACATTTAATCATGTCACATGTTTTCATTTGACTGAGAAGGTGAAGGAAGAGCTATCTAGGGGGGAATATTTAATCAAGTCGTAAGTTTTCATTTGACTGAGAAGGTGAAGTTAGAGCTGTCTAGGGGGAACATTTAATCAAGTCGTATGTTTTCATTTGACTGAGAAGGTTAAGGTAGAGCTATCTAGGTGGGGACATTTAACTGAGAAGGTGAAAGTAAAGCTATCTAGTGGGGAACATTTAATCAAGTCGTAGGTTTTCATTTGACTGAGAAGGTGAAGGTAGAGCTGTCTAGGGGGGAATATTTAATCAAGCCTTAGGTTTTCATTTGACAGAAAAGGTGAAGGTAGAGTTACCTAGGGAGGAACATTTAATCATGTCATATGTTTTCATTTGACTGAGAAGGTGAATGAAGAACTATCTAGGGGGGGACATTTAATCAGGTCGTAGGTTTTCATTTGACTGAGAAGGTGAAGGTAGAGATATCTAGGGGAGATCATTTAATAAAGTCGTAGGTTTTCGTTTGACTGAGAAGGTGAAGGTAGAGATATCTAGGGGGGAACATTTAATCAATTCTTAGGTTTTCTTTTGACTGAGAAGGTGAAGGTAGAGCTATCTAGGGGGGAACATTTAATCAAGTCGTAGGTTTTCATTTGACTGAGAAGGTGAAGGTAGAGCTATCTAGGGGGAACATTTAATCAAGTTGTAGGTTTTCATTTGACTGAGAAGGTGAAGGTAGAGCTATCTAGGGGGGATCATTTAATCAAGTCGTAGGTTTTCATTTGACTGAGAAGGTTAAGGTAGAGCTTTCTAGGTGGGGACATTTAATCAAGCCGTAGGTTTTCATTTGACCGAGAAGGTGAAAGTAGAACTATCTAGGGTGGAACATTTAATCAAGCTGTAAGTTTTCATTTGACTGAAAAGGTAAAGGTAGCGCTATCTAGGGGGGAATATTTAATCAAGTCATAGGTTTTCATTTGACTGAAAAGGTGAAGGTAGAGCTATCTATGGGGGAACATTTAATCAAGTCGTAGGTTTTCATTTGACTGAAAAGGTGAAGGTAGCGCTATCTAGGAAGAAACATTTAATCAAGTCGTAGGTTTTCATTTGACTGAGAAGGTGAAGGTAGAGCTATCTAGGGGGGGCACATTTAATCAAGTCATAGGTTTTCATTTGATTGAAAATTTGAAGGTAGAGCTATCTAGTGGGGAACATTTAATCAAGTCGTAGGTTTTCATTTGACTGAGAACGTGAAGACAGAGCTGTCTAGTGGAGAACATTTAATCACGTTGTAGGTTGACCGAGAAGGTGAAGGTAGAGCTATCTAGTGGGGAACATTTAATCAAGTCGTAGGTTTTCATTTGACTGAGAAGGTGAAGGTAGAGCTATCTAGTGGGGAACATTTAATCAAGTCGTACGTTTTCATTTGACTGAGAAGGTGAAGGTAGAGAAATCTGGTGGGGAACATTTAATCAAGGCATAGGTTTTCATTTGATTGAGAAGGTGAAGGTAGAGCTATCTAGGGGGGCACATTTAATCAAGTCATAGGTTTTCATTTGACTGAGAATTTGATGGTAGAGCTATCTAGTGGGGAACATTTAATCAAGTCGTAGGTTTTCATTTGACTGAAAAGGTGAAGGTAGCGCTATCTGGGGGGGCACATTTAATCAAGTCATAGGTTTTCATTTGATTGAAAATTTGAAGGTAGAGCTATCTAGTGGGGAACATTTAATCAAGTCGTAGGTTTTCATTTGACTGAGAACGTGAAGACAGAGCTGTCTAGTGGAGAACATTTAATCACGTTGTAGGTTGACCGAGAAGGTGAAGGTAGAGCTATCTAGTGGGGAACATTTAATCAAGTCGTAGGTTTTCATTTGACTGAGAAGGTGAAGGTAGAGAAATCTGGTGGGGAACATTTAATCAAGGCATAGGTTTTCATTTGATTGAGAAGGTGAAGGTAGAGCTATCTAGGGGGGCACATTTAATCAAGTCATAGGTTTTCATTTGACTGAGAATTTGATGGTAGAGCTATCTAGTGGGGAACATTTAATCAAGTCGTAGGTTTTCATTTGACTGAGAACATGAAGACAGAGCTGTCTAGTGGAGAACATTTAATCATGTCGTAGGTTTTCACTTGACCGAGAAGGTGAAGGTAGAGCTATCTAGTGGGAAACATTTAATCAAGTTGTAGGTTTTCATTTGACAGAGAAGGTGAAGGTAGAGCTATCTAGGGTGGAACATTTAATTAAGTCATAGGTTTTCATTTGACTGAGAAGGTGAAGACAGAGCTATCTAGAGTGGAACATTTAATCATGTCATATGTTTTCATTTGACTGAGAAGGTGAAAGTAGAGCTATCTAGGGGGGAACATTTAATCAGGTCGTAGGTTTTCATTTGACTGAGAAGGTGAAGGTAGAGCTATCTAGGGGGGGAATATTTCATCAAGTCATAGATTTTCATTTGACTGAGAAGGTAAAGGTAATGCTATCTAGGGGGGAACATTTCATCAATTCGTAGGTTTTCATTTGACTGATAATTTGAAGTTAGAGCTATCTAGGGGGAACATTTAATCAAGTTGTACGTTTTCATTTGACTGAGAAGGTGAAGGCACAGCTATCTAGGGGAAACATTTAATCAAGTCATCAGTTTTCATTTGACTGAGAAGGTGAAGGTAGCGCTATCTAGGGGGGAATATTTAATCAAGTCGTAGATTTTCATTTGACTGAGAAGGTGAAGGTATAGCTATCTAGGGAAGAAAATGTAATCAAGTTGTAGGTTTTCATTTGACTGAGAAAGTGAAGGTAGCGCCATCAAAGGTGGAACATTTAATCAAGTCGTAGGTTTTCATTTGACTTAGAAAGTGAAGGTAGAGCTATCTTGGGGGATAACATTTAATGGGTTTAGGTTTTCATTTGACTGAGAAGGTGAAGGTAGAGCTATCTGGGGGAACATTTAATCAAGTCATAGGTTTTCATTTGACTGAGAAGGTGAAGGTAAAGCTATACAGGGGGGAACATTTAATCAAGTCGTAGGTTTTTATTTGACTTTGAAAGTAAAGGTATAGCTATCTAGGGTAGAAAATTTAATCAAGTCGTAGGTTTTCATTTGACTGAGAAAGTAAAGGTATAGCTATCTAGGGGAGAAAATTTAATCAAGTCGTAGGTTTTCATTTGACTGAGAAAGTGAAGGTAGAGCTATCTAGGGGGGAACACTTAATCAAGTCATAGGTTTTCATTTGACACAGAAGGTGAAGGTAGAGCTATATATGGGAACATTTAATCAAGTCGTAGGTTTTTATTTGACTGAGAAGGTGAAGGCAGAGCTATCTAGAGGGAACGTTTAATCAAGTTGTAGGTTTTCATTTGACTGAGAAGGTGAAAGTAGAGATATCTAGTGGGGAACATTTAATCAAGTCGTAGGTTTTCATTTGACTAAGAAAGTGAAGGTAGAGCTGTCTAGGGGGAACATTTAATCAAGTCATAAGTTTTCATTTGACAGAAATTGTGAAGGTAGAGCTATCTAGGGGGAACATTTAATTATGTTGTATGTTTTCATTTAACTGAGAAGGTGAAGGTAACGCTATCTTGGGGGGAAAATTTAATCAAGTCATAGATTTTCATTTGACTGAGAAGGTGAAGGCAGAGCTATCTGGGGGGATACATTTAACCAAGTCGTAGGTTTTCATTTGACTGAGAAGGTGAAGGTAGAGCTATCTATGGGGGAACATTTAATCAAGACATAAGTTTTCATTTGACTGAGAAGGTGAAGCTAGATCTATATAGTGGGAAACATTTAATCAAGTCCTAGGTTTTCATTTGACTGAGAAGGTGAAGGTAGAGCTATCTAGTGGAGAACATTTAATCAAGTCGTAGGTTTTCATGTGACAGAGAAGGTGAATGTAGAGCTATCCATTGGAGAACATTTAATCAAGTCGTAGGTTTTCATGTGACCGAGAAGGTGAAGGTAGAGCTATCTAGGGGGGGACATTTAATCAGGTCATAGGTTTTCATTTGACTGAGAAGGTGAAGGTAGAGATATCTAGGGGGGATCATTTAATAAAGTCATAGGTTTTCGTTTGACTGATAAGGTGAAGGTAGAGATATCTAGGGGGGAACATTTAATCAAGTCGTAGGTTTTCATTTGACTGAGAACATGAAGACAGAGCTGTCTAGTGGAGAACATTTAATCATGTCGTAGGTTTTCACTTGACCGAGAAGGTGAAGGTAGAGCTATCTAGTGGGAAACATTTAATCAAGTTGTAGGTTTTCATTTGACAGAGAAGGTGAAGGTAGAGCTATCTAGGGTGGAACATTTAATTAAGTCATAGGTTTTCATTTGACTGAGAAGGTGAAGACAGAGCTATCTAGAGTGGAACATTTAATCATGTCATATGTTTTCATTTGACTGAGAAGGTGAAAGTAGAGCTATCTAGGGGGGAACATTTAATCAGGTCGTAGGTTTTCATTTGACTGAGAAGGTGAAGGTAGAGCTATCTAGGGGGGGAATATTTCATCAAGTCATAGATTTTCATTTGACTGAGAAGGTAAAGGTAATGCTATCTAGGGGGGAACATTTCATCAATTCGTAGGTTTTCATTTGACTGATAATTTGAAGTTAGAGCTATCTAGGGGGAACATTTAATCAAGTTGTACGTTTTCATTTGACTGAGAAGGTGAAGGCACAGCTATCTAGGGGAAACATTTAATCAAGTCATCAGTTTTCATTTGACTGAGAAGGTGAAGGTAGCGCTATCTAGGGGGGAATATTTAATCAAGTCGTAGATTTTCATTTGACTGAGAAGGTGAAGGTATAGCTATCTAGGGAAGAAAATGTAATCAAGTTGTAGGTTTTCATTTGACTGAGAAAGTGAAGGTAGCGCCATCAAAGGTGGAACATTTAATCAAGTCGTAGGTTTTCATTTGACTTAGAAAGTGAAGGTGGAGCTATCTTGGGGGATAACATTTAATGGGTTTAGGTTTTCATTTGACTGAGAAGGTGAAGGTAGAGCTATCTGGGGGAACATTTAATCAAGTCATAGGTTTTCATTTGACTGAGAAGGTGAAGGTAAAGCTATACAGGGGGGAACATTTAATCAAGTCGAGGTTTTATTTGACTTTGAAAGTAAAGGTATAGCTATCTAGGGTAGAAAATTTAATCAAGTCGTAGGTTTTCATTTGACTGAGAAAGTAAAGGTATAGCTATCTAGGGGAGAAAATTTAATCAAGTCGTAGGTTTTCATTTGACTGAGAAAGTGAAGGTAGAGCTATCTAGGGGGGAACACTTAATCAAGTCATAGGTTTTCATTTGACACAGAAGGTGAAGGTAGAGCTATATATGGGAACATTTAATCAAGTCGTAGGTTTTTATTTGACTGAGAAGGTGAAGGCAGAGCTATCTAGAGGGAACGTTTAATCAAGTTGTAGGTTTTCATTTGACTGAGAAGGTGAAAGTAGAGATATCTAGTGGGGAACATTTAATCAAGTCGTAGGTTTTCATTTGACTAAGAAAGTGAAGGTAGAGCTGTCTAGGGGGAACATTTAATCAAGTCATAAGTTTTCATTTGACAGAAATTGTGAAGGTAGAGCTATCTAGGGGGAACATTTAATTATGTTGTATGTTTTCATTTAACTGAGAAGGTGAAGGTAACGCTATCTTGGGGGGAAAATTTAATCAAGTCATAGATTTTCATTTGACTGAGAAGGTGAAGGCAGAGCTATCTGGGGGGATACATTTAACCAAGTCGTAGGTTTTCATTTGACTGAGAAGGTGAAGGTAGAGCTATCTATGGGGGAACATTTAATCAAGACATAAGTTTTCATTTGACTGAGAAGGTGAAGCTAGATCTATATAGTGGGAAACATTTAATCAAGTCCTAGGTTTTCATTTGACTGAGAAGGTGAAGGTAGAGCTATCTAGTGGAGAACATTTAATCAAGTCGTAGGTTTTCATGTGACAGAGAAGGTGAATGTAGAGCTATCCATTGGAGAACATTTAATCAAGTCGTAGGTTTTCATGTGACCGAGAAGGTGAAGGTAGAGCTATCTAGGGGGGGACATTTAATCAGGTCATAGGTTTTCATTTGACTGAGAAGGTGAAGGTAGAGATATCTAGGGGGTATCATTTAATAAAGTCATAGGTTTTCGTTTGACTGATAAGGTGAAGGTAGAGATATCTAGGGGGGAACATTTAATCAATTCTTAGGTTTTCTTTTGACTGAGAAGGTGAAGGTAGAGCTATCTAGGGGGGAACATTTAATCAAGTCGTAAGTTTTCATTTGACTGAGAAGGTGAAGTTAGAGCTGTCTAGGGGGAACATTTAATCAAGTCGTATGTTTTCATTTGACTGAGAAGGTTAAGGTAGAGCTATCTAGGTGGGGACATTTAACTGAGAAGGTGAAAGTAAAGCTATCTAGTGGGGAAAATTTAATCAAGTCGTAGGTTTTCATTTGACTGAGAAGGTGAAGGTAGAGCTGTCTAGGGGGGGAATATTTAATCAAGCCTTAGGTTTTCATTTGACAGAGAAGGTGAAGGTAGAGTTATCTAGGGAGGAACATTTAATCATGTCATATGTTTTCATTTGACTGAGAAGGTGAAGGAAGAGCTATCTAGGGAGGAACATTTAATCATGTCATATGTTTTCATTTGACTGAGAAGGTGAATGAAGAACTATCTAGGGGGGGACATTTAATCAGGTCATAGGTTTTCATTTGACTGAGAAGGTGAAGGTAGAGATATCTAGGGGAGATCATTTAATAAAGTCGTAGGTTTTCATTTGACTGAGAAGGTGAAGGTAGAGATATCTAGGGGGGAACATTTAATCAATTCTTAGGTTTTCTTTTGACTGAGAAGGTGAAGGTAGAGTTATCTAGGGGGGAACATTTAATCAAGTCGTAGGTTTTCATTTGACTGAGAAGGTGAAGGTAGAGCTATCTAGGGGGAACATTTAATCAAGTTGCAGGTTTTCATTTGACTGAGAAGGTGAAGGTAGAGCTATCTAGGGGGGAACATTTAATCAAGTCGTTGGTTTTCATTTGACTGAGAAGGTGAAGGTAGAGCTGTCTACGAGGGAACATTTAATCAAGTCGTATGTTTTCATTTGACTGAGAAGGTTAAGGTAGAGCTATCTAGGTGGGGACATTTAATCAAGCCGTAGGTTTTCATTTGACTGAGAAGGTGAAAGTAGAGCTATCTACGGTGGAACATTTAATCAAGCTGTAAGTTTTCATTTGACTGAAAAGGTGAAGGTAGCGCTATCTAGGGGAGAATATTTAATCAAGTCATAGGTTTTCATTTGACTGAAAAGGTGAAGGTAGAGCTATCTATGGGGGAACATTTAATCAAGTCATAGGTTTTCATTTGACTGAGAAGGTAAAGGTAGCGCTATCTAGGAAGAAACATTTAATCAAGTCGTAGGTTTTCATTTGACTGAGAAGGTGAAGGTAGAGCCATCAAGGGGAGGACATATAATCAAGCCATAGGTTTTCATTTGACTGAGAAGATGAAGGTACAGCTATCTAGGGGGGAACATTTAATCAAGTCATAGGTTTTCATTTGACTGAGAAGGTGAAGGTAGAGCTATCTAGTAGCGAACATTTACTCAATCCGTAGCTTTTCATTTGACTGAGAAGGTGAAGGTAGCGCTATCTAGGGGGGAACATTTAATTAAGTCCTAGGTTTTCATTTGACTGAGAAAGTGAAGGTAGAGCTATCTGGGGGGAACATTTAATCACGTTGTAGGTTTTCATTTGACTGAGAAGGTGAAGATAGAGCTATCTTGGGGGAACATTTAATCAAGTCGTAGGTTTTCATTTGACTGAGAAGGTGAATGTAGAGCTATCTAGGAGGGAACATTTAATCAAGTTGTAGGTTTCGTTTGACTGAGAAGGTGAAGGTAGAGCTATTTAGGGTGGAACATTTAATAAAGTCGTTGGTTTTCATTTGACTAAGAAGGTGAAGGTAGAGCTATCTAGGGGGGATCATTTAATCAAATTGTAGGTTTTCATTTGACTGAGAATGTGAAGGTAGAGCTATCTAGCGGGGACATTTAATCAAGTCGTAGGTTTCATTTGACTGGGAAGGTGAGGGTAACTCTATATAGGGGGGGGAAACATTTAATCAAGTCGTAGGTTTTCATTTGACTTAGAAGGTGAAGGTAGAGCTATCTAGGGGGGGGGGGACATTTAATCAAGTCGTAGGTTTTCATTTGACTGAGAAGGTGGAGGTAGAGCTATCTTGGGGGGAACATTTAATCAAGTCGTAGGTTTTCATTTGACTGAGAAGGTGAAGGTAGAGCTATCTAGTGGGGAACATTTAATCAAGCCGTAGGTTTTCATTTGACTGAGAAGGTGAAGGTAGCGCTATCTTGGGGGGAACATTTAATCAAGTCGTAGGTTTTCATTTGACTGAGAAGGTGAAGGTAGAGCTATCTAGGGGGGAACATTTTATCAAGTCATATGTTTTCATTTGACTGAGAAGGTGAAGGTAGAGCTATCTAGGTGGGAACATTTAATCAAGTCATAGGTTTTCATTTGATTGAGAAGATGAAGGTAGAGCTATCTAGGGGGGGACGTTTTAATCACATAGTCGGTTTTCATTTGACTGAGAAGGTGAAGGTAGCGCTATCTAGGGGGGAACATTTAATCAAATCGTAGGTTTTCATTTGACTGAGAAGGTGACTGTAGAGCTATCTATCAGGGGACATTTAATCAAGCTGTAGGTTTTCATTTGACTGAGAATGTGAAGGTAGAGCTATCTAGGGGGGACTTTTAATCAAGTTGTAGTTTTTCATTTGACTGAGAAGGTGAAGGTACAGCTATCTAGTGGGGAACATTTAATTAAGCTGTAGGTTTTCATTTGACTGAGAAGATGAAGGTAGGGCTATCTAGGGTGAACATTTAATCAAGTTGTAGGTTTTCATCTGACTGAGAAGGTGAAGGTAGCGTTATCTATGGGGGAACATTTAATCAAGTCGTAGGTGTTCATTTAACTTAGAAGGTGAAGGTAGAGCTATCTAGGGGGGAATATTTAATCAATTCATAGGTTTTCATTTGACTGAGAAGGTGAAGGTAAAGCTATCTAGGGGGGACATTTAATCAAGTCATAGGTTTTCATTTGACTGAGAAGGTGAAGGTCATGCTATCTAGGGGGAACATTTGGATCTATTTTCATTACTGAATAGGGAAGAGGGGGTTAAGGTACAGGACAAGACCAGCAATGGTGGGAACACAGCAGGAAGGAAGAGGAAAGGTGTAATCAGGCATGCATGGGGCATTTGGGTAATTAGTTTTTGACATATGCAGACATATTAGGATGTTAGTAGGAAAGTGGGAACCTTTCAATAAGGTGACCACTGTGTGCCTTGCACAAGGGAGCCAGAAGATGCAGAGATATGACAAGGATTACATGAAGATGAGGTTGTTGTATCTCAAAAGTTGGTAATCTTGGATGGACATGGGTTAAATGTGTTGGTTAGAGACAAGAGGAAGTACCCTGAAAACAGATTATGGGTCCCCAGCTACACAGATGACAAATGCATTTTAGGACGAACTCAGGGGCTTGGTATGCTGAAAGCATAGAAGGATAATCATGAAGAAGTTGTGTTTGTGGGAGGATGGGGTGGCTGGTAGGTGCTAACAATATAATTTTGGTCAGTGCTTGACCCCTTTCCCTACAATTTCTGGCACAAGTACTTGTCCTGCAGGAGGCCAAATTTCTCTGCAAATGCATGTTTTCAGCTTATGAGGCAACAGTTCAGTGGCCCAGATGTACAGGGGTAATACAACATCCACTCTCAATGACAGCAACAGAGACCATTTTAAGTGAGGTGCTACAAAATTATCCAGTTAAAAGGCAGTGGCTCTGTTATGAAATGGTTTCTAAAAGTTTTAGAATTTCAGGAAAGGGGAACAAAAAAGGGAGTAAGTTCCAAGAATGTGAAATCAGCCAAAGAATAAGCAGGCCTGGTCTACTGAAAATTGGAAAAGAAAGTGATAGCATGTACATTAACTTGTCCACTTGTCCATCCAGGTGGGATTTTAGAGAGTCATCTGGAGGCTTGTTATTAGAGAAAAAGCCTGGAAAATTTCACCTCATCCATCAACTGTCACATTCCAAAGGGGTTATGTGTCATGTGATACAACAGTAGCAAAGGTGAGAGAAAGAAAAGAGTGGATTTAATAGCAATGACTGACAGTGTCAGCCTTGATGGTGCTATCGATATGTCACAAAGAACAAGAATAGCTGGGAATGGTCTTTAAGGGTCATTATTACATGGACAGGTATACACCTATGGGCTGGTCCATCACTTGTGCCACATTTGAGAGATTTAGTACCTTTGAGCACTGGATCACAGTGCAGAGGTCAGATGAGGACTACAGCGTGCATTACCTGGATTATTTTATCTTTGTATGGAGGAGGAACACAGCAAAATGTCAGCTAGCACTTCATGTTTTCCACCAGTTGCTTATAGAACCGGGGGGTCCCAAAAGCAGCAGATAAAGGGGAAGGGACAAACAATAAGGTTTCATTCTAAAGTCTTGAGAATTATAGCACATAGGGATTAGGCAGGCTGCTAAATGACAAGGTGCAAAAAGTGAGAGCAAGGTTGGATCAGGTGTTGGGGCAAAGGAAAATTTCACTGAAAAAACTGCAAAAATTAGCCATCTTATTGAATTTCACATGCAGGTTATCCTGGTTCATAGGTTCATAGGTTTATACTAGGCTATCTGCCCTAAGGCATTTATAAGCCTAGCCCAAATTTTTGTGGCTTACGCCACACCTTATATGAAAAAATACTGTGCCCATTAGTTTGTTGTGCCTCTGTCCAGCAGTGACACAGAGATGATTCCCAGGATAAACCTATGATCTTCCATCCACAGGTCAAGATTTCTCTTGAACAGAGCCAGCGAGGTGCTCTGCCTCACATGGATCGGGATTTTATTCCACAGCATAGGGGAGTCTCTGAGTGATAAATCTATCCCTCCAGCATGTCCTATTTATATCCGTGCTAAGGTTTAAGTCACTTGCTCTAGTGGTTTTGGTGGATTTGGATTTTTTGAGGTGGAGCATGTCTATTAATTCCGGGTTGGACATGGCCTTGTATGTCAGGCACATGTCACCTCTGAGCAGACGGTATGCAACTGAATAGAGCTGGAGTTTCTTCAATCTGGCAGCATATGACAGATTTTGGAGTCCCTTTATCCTTTTGGTGAGGAACTTTTGGGGTCTCTCCAATTGCTGCAGATGTCGGGTGAGATACATCCCGAATGGGGCATTGTACTCGATCATTGGTCTGATAAGTGAAGAGTACAGGGGAACAATGACCTCACTAGATCTGGATGTGAATCCCTTCATGATCAGGTGGGCAATGTAGAAGGTCTTTCTAACCACTTTAGCAACGTGGGTGTCAAAAGAAAGGCCAATGTCAACCTGGCTCCCCAGGTCCATGATAACCTCTTCTGTGCTTAGTGGATTGCCACTTATATGGTAGCTTGGGGTTACCTTGTTTTTCCTGAAGGGTATGACTATACATTTTTTGGTGTTTAACTTCAGGCCATGGCTCTGGCACCAGCTATCTGTTTCCGTGAGTCCCTTCTGAAGGATATCTGTGTCCGATGCACTTTCCACTATGGCGCCCAGTTTGCAGTCATCTGCAAACTTTGTCAGCCAAAGTCCTCCCATGTTGGCCTGTACTTCTGAGAAGTAGATGCCGAACAATAGGGGGCCAAGGACCGAGCCCTGTGGGACACCACTTGTGACCGGCTTGGAGTCTGACATAGCGCCAGCAACTCTAACCCTGTGGGTTCTGTCCTTAAGCCAGTTTGCAACCCATCTTATGACATATGGGTTTACATTTAAGCTGGTAAGTTTTTCTACAATACCCGAGTGGGGTATTGTGTCGAAGGCCTTTGCAAGGTCAAGGTAGGCTGTATGGACTGCCTTTCCTCATCAATGGCCTTGGTGACTGTTTCAAGAAGTCGACCAAGTTCAAAAGGCATGATCTGCCCTTGACGGCCAAACTGGGTCGGGTCCAATGTCTGCAAGTCCCCTATATCTTTGTTTATGAGCTCCATTATGATCCTCTCCACAGCTTTGCAGACTAGACCTGTTAAGCTTATGGGGCGGTAATTACCAGGGTCCGTAGAGGCACCGCCTTTGTGGAGTGGGACCACAGTTGCCGTACGCCACTCCTTGGGCATGTATCCTGTGGTAAGGCTGAGATTAAACAGCTGCCTTATGTGCGGGTTTAATTCCTCATTTAGCTCGTGTAGCACACAGCCGGGGACACCATCCGGTCCCATTGATGCTGTGTTTTTAGCTTTAGAGAGAGCAGCTTTCACCTGCACATTTGAGATGTCTGGGAGGCTACACTCTGCTGGGATAGTTATCTCTCCTTTAGGGGAGAGGGGTGAAGTTTGCACTGAACCTGTCTGCCAGTATGTTGGCAATGTCTGTGGGTTCAGTGATTTTGTATCATTTTGGACTAATTCTGAGCATATCTGGGAGTTTCCACCCAGGTTCCTAACATAGCTGAAAAAGGCCTTATGATTGTCCTTTGAATCCATGGCAATTTTTCTCTCAAAATTGGCCTTAGTTGATTTTATGAGTGCTCGTATTTTTTACTAATAATGATCAGGGGTGACTTCCCTTTTATAGATTTTGTTCTATCATGTAATAGCTTTCTCCTCTTATTGTAAAGTTTGTTAATGGTTGGGGTCCACCAGACTGGACGCTTGCCCTTTGTGGAAAGAGTCTTGGTTTTATTTGGGATTGCCTGATCCATGCAGTCCTGGAGGTGTTCATAGAAGGCATTTGTAAGGGCTTCCGCAGCTTTGGTTGTGGTTTCCACTGGCTCAGGGGCCTTGAAGGATACCACACCAGTCTTGAGTAGTGTGAAGTTTGCTTTAGAGAAGTTCTTCACTGTGGTCTTTTTGTTTGGGGTGGGGCGGGATGTGGATTTCCAGTGAGATTAGTTTATGATCAGATCTCACCAATGAGGGATATACTTCAAAGCGGAGCATTTTGTCCCCATGTTTGTGATAATGAGATCTAGTATATTTTCTCCTCTCGTGGGAACAGTGACTAGCTGTTCCATGGCATTTGAATTTATGAACTCCAGGAACCATTGGGCTAGAAAGTTAGGGCTTGAGTAATGTTCCCAGTCTATATTCGGGTAGTTGAAGTCACCCAATATGATGGTGTTTGGAGATACATTTATACCCTCCAGTGTCTTCAGGAAGGCTGTGTGGGGTTCCTGAGTTTGAGAGGGTGGCCTGTGGCATGCTACAATTTGTAGAGCAGTTTTGCCTATGGTTAGTTGCACCTGGATAGTTTCCGAAGCTTCGTGCATTGCCACCAACCTGGAGGTGTGGGTATCCTTTATGAATATGGATACACCCTCCTTTTGTGGTGTGGTCCGGGTTTTGGGGCCGGAACGCATGATATGAGGTAAAACCTAATAGTGCCGGGGTGCTCTCAGGAGCCTTGAACCAGGTTTCAGTTACAGCACAGACATCGATGTTCTCCATACTGAGAAGGGCCTCGAGTGCATGCATTTTGAGATTTAGACTTTTGGCATTGAGCAGCATTACCCTCAGTTTCTTCCCATTTTGTTTTCTAGGGTGGTAGGTTTAGAATTTGAGCCTTGCCTAAAAAGGCACTATGGGGTGGCAAGAGCCTTAGCCAATATCCGAATCCCAGAGGTGACAGGTGCAAGCCGCCCTCATGGCAGCGTGGCTTGTCAAGCATGTCATCCCAGGCAGACAGACACTGGATCCCCTTTGAATGACACCAGACATTAAGCCAATTGTTAAAGCTGATCATCTTGTCTCTATATTGTGGCATCATTCTTGGTGAAGGAAGGATACTGCTCAGGGTCAGGGTCATACCTGCCTGGGCTACATAATCAGAGAGTTCCTCTATGTCTCTTTTCATGTAGTCCAGGGAGGTACGCCTCAGGTCGCTCACACCAGCATGGACAATGACTGTGTCATATTTGTACTTGCCGTGGAGTGACCAGAGTGCTTGTGTTATGTGGCAGATTCTAGCCCGATAGGCAGCTTACTGTGACCCTCTCCTTGTTCAGCCTGGTGAGTGGGACGGCAGTGTGTCTGACTATGGAGTCACCTATGACAAGTATGTTTGGTGTTGTATTTGGCCTTAAGGGCTGTGACTGCTTTGCACGCTGCTTTTGTGGTTTATGTGTTGCTTGTGGGGTGTCTTGAGGTAGCAGTTGTTTGGGTGTCTGCTTTGGAGGCCTCTGCTGTTTAGGTAAATTTTTACTCAGAGCCTCCGAGTATGTCTTTGTGTGTTTATGTGTTTGATTCAGTGGTGTGGTAGCATTATGTGAGGCTGGTTTTGTGGAGTGTGTAGTTGCCTTCTCCTCCTGTCTGGTCTTGCCAGTCCTGAGTTGAGAGAGCTCAGCCTCCAGTTTGGCTAAATAGCTGCATCTCTCGCAAGTATTTGTGTTATGTGGGAGGAGGAGAGGGATGTCTGTGTACATGAGGCAGTTATAACATTGCCTCAAGATTCCCAAATTCACCAGCTGGACCGGAGAGGAGATTGACAACTGACCTTTGGACATGCTAGAATAATATTGGGAATTCCTTAATAATTGAAAACAGGGGCCAGTGGGGAGTGAGGGTGTAGTGCTTTTAATTTTTAGTGCTGACTTATATAATTGCTTTAGTGAGCAAGTGCCAGGTAACTTGAGTGCAATGTGTTACAAGTAACTAAATGCAAAAATGACAAACAGTAACTTTCTTTCTAGTGAAACAAGGAACTAGTACAGTAAGCAATGGTACTCAGATCTTTCATGAGACATTTGTCTACAAAAGGTTCAGGTCTTACAAAGCTCCACCACAGCATTAGGCTATCCTTGGACATGAAGAGGGATTTACAGGTGTGGTACAATTTTATTAAAGATTTCAATGTGGCGGCAATATGGCAGAGTGTGGTACACCAAGAACCCATAGAAATATTTACAGATGTCTGTAGGGGCAGTGGCTTTTGGGGTTATTTCAATGGACATTAGTTAAGCATGCCTTGGTCATGGAAGGTTAGAGACAGGGTACGAGTGTCAGTTTCACATAGAGCTCTTCTCCATGTAGTGACTTTGGAGTTGTAGGGAGAAGAGATGAGGAGCCAGGTGCTATGGCTTTTATCAGATAACAATAGCATGGTTTACACTGTAAATAATCAGTTGCGGAGAAAAGGGGTCATGGGGGGTTGAATTGACGCTTCACTTTTAGAGTCTTAATGATGAATGCCTCTGTCATAGCATTGCATGTACCAAGTTTAGATAACTCATTAACAGATTCCCTTTCTCATTTACAGTGGGCCGGTTTCAGGAGGCTGGATTCAAATGCAACTCCAGTGCCAGATCGTACTAAGTCATGTGGGTGAATGTGAATGGTGGCTGATGATTAATTCCCTCCCTGCAATAACACTTTCTTCTGATCAGCGTAACTTGTAGATAGGAAATAGCATGTCCCATTCTGCCTCACAAGATTTGAGCTTATATGATAGTCATGAATTACTTGCATTATAGTCCTGGTAAGGACAGAAGATCCTAATCAGTACCAAACTGGTGTCATCAAGCTACAGGTTTGGGCAGATGCCATGTTCAATGGTTGGGGAATTAATGCCCAATAAAGTGGGACAAAAAGTACCCCAAAGGGCCTGTTGTACTGCAGACATTGTGTTGCGCCATCACAAGCATATGCATAGTTCCATATGAGGCTTTATTATTCAGATCTTGTTTTCTTATGGTTTTTATGAAGCATTTAGATGATCTGAGCTGGTGCAGCCAAATAAGAGGAAGGGTAAGTCCATTTTCCTACCATCAGAGCATGTCTCCACATCTTAAAGGGGTGTTTGTAGCAATGTCCAAAATGGAACAGAAGAGGTACGGTCAACGTTTATGTATTCATAACCAGCAGGCTTGGCCTGAGATTTGGCAGAAGTGCTGGATGTATACCAGACACAGCAAGACATCCAACCAGGACTCTTCTTCTGTCACCAGGAAGGAGATCCACTAATGCAGCATCACCTAAAGGCTATACTCCAGAAAACAGTGGAGCTGAGTGGGCTAGATGGAAACAGGTACACGCCCTATGCATTTCAGATCGTATGTCCACAGGTTAGGGACATCAAAATATGATATCAAGAAGCTGGGTAGGTGGAATTTCATCTCATACAAGACTTATGTTAGTAGTTTATTGCTTTAACTCTTTTACTTGTGCTTTACAGCTTGGGCAAGATGAAGCTTAAGAACATCTGGTTGGTTGACCACCATTTATCAAGAGGCTACAGCATTGGCTGTATTATGAGACAGAAGCTGTCACCCAAAGGCAAGATGCATGTAATGTTAAATGGTTTTGGGAGCCTGGCATGAGGTGGCAGCAGCTTAAGCAGGTGTTGTAGCATGCAGCCGAGTCACACAGTGATCCAGCAGCCATTTTGATGTACCTGGGAGGAATGTCATATACCAGATACCCATAAGAGATTTGTTGGACACAATTGTACAAGTCATCAAGTTTATTAATGAGTGCTGACTGTAGGGTATTATATGCTAGTCGGCGGTGTTACACGGAATAAATTGTTGGGGGGCAGGGTCCATTGCTGCAGTGGAGAGAATAAGGTGCACAATTAATAATACCATGAGAAACAATTGCAGGGCAAGGAAGCATTTATATTGCCGACATGGACATCCAAGTAAAGTGGTCAGATAGGTATGACAGGGATGGGTTCACCTATCACAGAAAGGTGTGCACATAAATGTCATGCAAAACTGGTTCACTCTGTACTTCCATGACTTCATTTTGGCTCATTCAGGACATTTGATACTCAAAAAATGTTGCACTAGCTAACAGTATCCCACACTTGAAACAAAACATGAAGGTGAGGGCAGTGTTGCCCTGTAACCTCACTTAATCTTTAGCTAACATGGAAACCTCCTACTATGTTCACAGGGACCATGTTGTTATTCAGGTTAAAATGCCTCTGTTGCCTCTATTTCCATTTGGTCTGACTTCCATGCTTCAGTGGCTGAAGAGGCTGTGCAGGTTTACTTATAATGTGAAACTGGGAACTCATTGTATTAAGTGATCTAAGCAGAAACGAGAAGCTGGCAAACAGTAACTGAACTCATCCAACTCTACATCTTTCTGAGTCATGAAAAACATATTTCCCTCAGTTCAACAGCTGACAAAGTCCACTCCATAAAATGGGCTCCATTTAAGTCAGTGCCACTTGAACAAATTCAGTACTTTATGCTACTTCAAGGAAGCATTCCTGAAGATCATCACAATATAGGTCCACTTTGGAAGTACAAAATTAGAATGTCTAGGTTCCCCTGGATCACTTAAAAATTAAAGTCATAATTTCAAACAGAGACCATGTGTGGGACAGTCAACACCAAATGAAAATAACTGTTGACCTCCAAGAATTGAGTGATGCTTGACACCAGGAAAAGTCCTCTGTATTCACTAGAGAAAAAAAAAGTTCTACATCATAGGTTCATAAGTTAATAGGTAGGTACTAGGCTATCTGCCCAAGGGCATTTATAAGCCTAGCCAGAGTGTGTCGGCTTTCGCCGCCCTATTGATTAATTAACTGAGCCTCTGTCAAGCAGAGCCAGTGAAGTGATCCCCAGGGGTGTATTTTCTATTATCCATCCTTTGAAGAGTGTTAGTGAAGGGCTCTGCCTAATGTAGTTAGGAATTTTGTTCCAAAGCATGGGGAGTCTCTGTGACAGGAATCTATCCCTCCAGCATGTTATATTTATTGTTGTGGCAAGGTTTAGCTCACTAGAGCGCGTGGCTAGCAGTGACTTGGATTTCTTTAGGTGGAGCATGTCCATCAATTCTGAGTTGGACATGGCTTTGTAAGTCAGGCAGAGATCACCTCTGAGTAAGCGATATGCCACTGAGTACAGCCGGAGTTTTTTCAGTCGGGCTGCATAGGACATGTTTGAGGCCAGTGATCCTCTTGGTGAGGTGCTTTTGTGGTCTTTCCAGCTGTTGGAAGTGTCTTGTGAGGTACAGCCCAAATGGGGCATCTATGATGGGTCTGATGAGTGACGAGTAGAGGGGCACTATAACCTCTTTATTTCTAGATGCGAACCCCTTATTAATTAGATGGGCCACATAGGATTTCCTAACTACTTTGGCAGTAGGATTGTCAAAGGAGAGATTACTATCTACCTGGGTCCCCAAATCTCTTATTACCTCTTCTGTATTAAGGGGGTTGCCGCCTATGTGGTAATCCATGGGTGTTTTGTTTTTCCCAAATGGGATGACTATGCATTTTTTGGCATTTAGCTTGAGGCTATGACTTTGACACCAGGTGTCTGTCTCAGTAAGGCCTTTTTGAAGGATGTCCGTGTCAGCCGGAGAGTCAATTATGGCTCCCAGTTTGCAGCCATCGGCGAACTTGGTTAGTCATTTTCCTTCTGTGTTTGCCTGTACTTCTGAAAAATATATGATGAACAGTAGGGGTCCGAGAACCGAGCCTTGCAGGACATCACGTGTGACTGGTTTAGAGTCGGACCTGGAGCCCGCTATTCTTACCGTGTGAGTTCTGTCTGTAAGCCAGTCGGCACCCATCTTGTGACGTAGGGGTTTATGTTCAGGCTGGTGAGTTTTTCTATAATACCTGAGTGGGGAATGGTGTTGAATGCCTTGGCGAGATCAAGGTAGGCTTTGTGAACCACCTTTCCCTCATCTATGGCCTTGGTGACTGCCTCGAAGAAGTCAACCAGATTTATTAGGCATTATCTGCCCTTAACAAAGCCAAACTGGGTCATGTCAAGTGTTTGGAGGTTCCCAATGTCTTTGTTAATGAGTTCCATGATGATGCGCTCCATAGCCTTGCAGACCAGGCTAGTCAGGCTTATGGGGGGATAGTTACCAGGGTCAGTTGTGGCCCCTCCTTTGTGGAGTGGAATAACCATTGCTGTGCACCATTCTATGGGCACGTAGCCTGTGGAGAGGCTGAGGTTGAACGACGTGTTTCGGTGGGGGGTTAGTTTGTTGTGTAGTTCGTGCAAGACGCAGCCTGGGACACCATCTGGCCCCATTGATGCTGTGTTTTTGGCTTTTGAAAGGGCTGTTTTCACCTGTGCTTCTCTGATTTCTGGGACTCTACACTCTTTTGGTATAGTTGTGGGCCCTTTTGAAGGTGAGAGGGAGGTGAGGTTTGCACTGAATCTATCTGCCAGGATGTTGGCAATATCAGTAGGTTTAGTATATTTTGTGCTATTTTGCACTAGCTCAGAGCATATCTGCAAGTTGCCACTTAGATTCTTGACATAGCTCAAGAAGGCTTTGTGGTTATCTTTCAAATCCTTGGCTATTTTTCTTTCGAAGTTAGCCTTGGATGATTTTATGAGGGACCTTAGTTTCTTACTGATACTGATCAGGGATGTCTTTCCTTCTTGGGATTTGCTTTTTTTCTGAACTAGTTTCCTCCTTCTGTTGTATAACCTGTTTATGACAGGGGTCCACCAGACTGGTTTCCTTCTCTTTGGGGAGTGAGTCTTGGTTTTGCTAGGGATGGCACGATCCATGCATCCTTGTAGGTGTTCATAGAGTACAATTGTAAAGGATTCTGCATCTTTGGCAGTGTTATCCTTTAGTGTGTGGGCTATGAAACCTACCACCTCTGCCTTAAATAAGGTGAAGTTTGCTTTAGAAAAGTTTTTCACTGTGGTTTCCTTGGTTGGGGGTGGTGGGGGGGTGTGGACATCCAGGGTGATTAGTTTATGGTCTGATCTAACCAGTGACGGGTTGACTTCCGGTACGGAACACCTGTCGCCCATGTTGGTGATGACCAGGTCAAATATGTTGAGGCCTCTGGTAGGGGAGTTTACCAGCTGATCCACGGCATTTGAGTTGATAAATTCCAGGAAGCACTGAGTTTGGGAGTTTGTACTCAAGTAGTTTTCCCAGTTAATGGTAGGATAATTCATATCACCCAATATCAGGGTGTTCAGTAGGACCTTCATGTTTTCCAGTGTCTCCAGAAAGGCGGAGTGGTGGTCCTGGGTCATGGAGGGTGATCTGTAGCAAGCCACAATTTGCATTGCAGATTTGCCCGATGGTAGTTACACATAGATGATCTCAGAGGTATCATGCTGCACCACTAACCTGGAGGTGTGGGTATCCTTGATAAATATGGATACACCCCTTCCTTTTGTGTTTCGTCCATGTTCTGTGGCCAAAATGTGTGGTATGAGTTGTAGCCCAGTAGTGCTGGAGTGCTTTCTAGAGCCTTGAACCAGATTTCAGTTACTGCACAGATGTTGACGTTCTCCATACTTAGGAGTGCTTTGAGCACATGCATTTTGAAATGTAAACTCCTGGCGTTGAGTAGCATAACCCTCATTTTTTTACTTGTGCTGTTTACGGTGGTGGGTTTGAATTTTGAGCCTTGCCTAAAAAAAGGCACTATGGGGGCAGCAAGAGCCTTGGCCAGTATTTGAAAGCCAAAGGGTGACAGGTGCAAGCCGTCTCTTGTGAAGCAATGTGACTTGTTGAGCATGTCATCCCAGGCTGACAGACACTGGATCCCCTTTGAATGACACCAGAAGCTTAGCCAATTGTTGAAATTGATCATTTTTTTCTTGATACTGAGGTATTATTCTTGGTGAGGGCAGGATGCTACTCAGGGTCATGGTCATACCCACCTGGGCTACATGATCAGAGAGCTCTTCCATGTCTCTTTTCATGTAGTCCAGAGAGGTACATCTTAGGTCATTCACACCAACATGAACAATGACAGAGTCATATTCGTACTTGTTCTGGAGTGACCTGAGTGCTTGTGTTATGTGGTGGATTCTGGCTCCCGATAAGCAGCTAACAGTAACCTTCTCCTTGTCCAGCCTAGTGAGTGGGGCGTCAGTGTGCCTGACTATTGAGTCACCTATTACTAGTGTGTTAGGTATGTTATTTCGCCTTAAGGGCTGTGATTGTGCGGCACATTGATTTTGTGTTTTATGTGTTGTCTGGTTTGTGATGGGAGGTGCAGGTTTTGTGGGTGTCTGCTTTGGAGCTCTCTGATGCTTTTGCAGGTTTTTATTTAGAGCCTCCAAGTATGATTTCATGTATTTATGTGTATTTTTTGCCAGTGCTGGTTTAGTAGGTCTATGTGAGGCTGGCGTTGTGGTGCAAGTGTTAACCTTCTCCTCATGATTGTCTGTTCCAGTCGGGTGGAGAGACCTTAGCCTCCAGTTTGGCTGTATAATTGCATCTCTCACATATGTTAGTGTTTTGTGGTAGGAGGAGAGGGCTGACCGTGTACATGAGGCAGTTGTAACATTGCCTCAGGATACCCAGATTCACCAGCTGGACTGGAGAGTACAGCTGAAGTTGCCCTTTGGTCATGCTTGAATAGTAGGGTGAGCTGCTTAGTCGCTTGGTTGGTGAGGGGTGGATAAAAAGCCTTGCACTGCTGGGAAGTCAAGTGTCGGGGTATATTAGTGCTTGCTATTAGGTCTGAGCGAGTGCTGGACTGTAGGATGCTTGTTGAGTGCTTAGGTTAAGAGTTAGACTAGTTTCAAGTGAAAAACTGAAGAGGAGACTTAGTGGAGCCAGGAATAATTTAACCCTAGCTAACCGGTGCTGCCCGGTACACTAAACCATGCAGACGGGGTTTTTAAACTACTAATATACTCTGGAATAGACTGCCCATACATGTTCATAGGTTCATAGGTAGGTACCGGGCTATCTGCCCGAAGACATATATTAGCCCAGCCACATTGTGCGGTATTCACCGCCCCTTTGGTTAGTTCCCTAGGCCCTTGATCTAGCAGCTAGTACCCTTGGCCCCTATCTAGTAGAGCTGTTGGTATGATCCCTGGTGTGAACTTTCTGTTACCCATCCACTCGTCAAGGTTCCTCTTGAAGAGTGATAGTGAGGGGCTCTGTCTTATGTAGATTGGGACCTTGTTCCATAGCAAGGAAAGTCTTTGCGAAGGGAATCTATCCCTCCAGCATGTTCTATTCATTGTTGTGCTGAGGTTTATATCCCTAAAGCGTGTAGCTCGAGTAGATTTGGTTCTGCTAAGATGGAGCATGTTCAACAGTTCTGGGTTGGACATGGCTCTGTATGTTAGACAGAGATCACCTCTGAGAAGGTGGTATGCAACAGAGAAAAGCCTTAGTTTTTTTCAATTGTGCTGCATAGGGCAACTGTTTGAGGCCAGTAGTCCTCTTAGTGAGGTACCTCTGTGGTCTCTCCAGCTGCTGGAGATGCCTAGCCAGGTACATTTCAATTGGTGCATTGTACTCAATAATGGGTCTGATGAGGGAAGAGTAGAGGGGCACCACTACATCCTTAGATCTTGATGCGAACCCTTTTGTGATCAGATGGGTCACATAGAAGGATTTTCTAACCACCGTTGGCAACATGGTTAATAAGAAAAGATGACTGTCTACTTGGGTCCCTAGATCCCTTATTACTTCTTCAATTTTCAGGGGGTTACCTCCTATGTGGTAGTTCGTGGGTACTCTGTTTTTTCCAAAGGGGATTACTACGCATTTTTTAGCATTTAGCTTGAGACCATGGCTTTGACATCATGCATCAGTCTCATTAAGGCCCTTCTGGAGGATATCCATGTCAGCCAGAGACTCTATTATAGCACCCAGTTTGCAGTCATCCACAAACTTGGTCAGCCAAAGCCCTTCAGTGCTTGCCTGTACTTCTGAGAAGTATATGCCAAACAGGAGGGGCCCCAGGACAGTTCTGAGAAGTATATGCCAAACAGGAGGGGCCCCAGAACAGAGCCCTGAGGCACACCACTCATTACTGGTCTGGATTTGGACATAGAGCCCGCTACTCTTACTTTGTGGGATCTGTCT
Organism: Protopterus annectens; assembly: GCF_019279795.1. NCBI lineage: Eukaryota > Metazoa > Chordata > Ceratodontiformes > Protopteridae > Protopterus > Protopterus annectens. Next base: position 15,254,401 of record NC_056728.1, read on the forward strand.
GAGAGCCAGTTTGTGATCCATCTTGTGACGTAAGGGTTTATGCCCAGGTTGGTGAGTTTATCAATAATACCCGAATGGGGAATGGTGTCAAATGCTTTAGCAAGGTCAAGGTAAGCTGTGTGTACCTCCTTTCCCTTATCTATAGCCTGAGTAACTGTCTCAAAGAAGTCCACCAGGTTCAGGAGGCATGATCTTCCCTTGACGAAGCCGAACTGTGTGGGGTCAAGTGTTTGGAGGTTCCCAGTCTCTCCATTTATGAGTTCCATAATGATTCGCTCCATTGCCTTACAGATCAGACTGATCAGGCTTATTGGTCGGTAGTTCCCAGGGTCAGTTGTGGGCCCACCTTTGTGCAGCGGAACCACCGTTGCTGTGCGCCATTCTATGGGCACATAACCTGTCGAGAGGCTGAGACTGAACAGGGTATTCAGATGCGGGGTTAATTCATTTTGGAGCTTATGACAGCCGGACACCATCTTCTCCCATGGAGGCAGTGTTTTTAGCTTTAGATAGAGCCTTATTAACCAACATATCAGTAATAATTGGAGTTACACAATCCCCTGGAATAGTAATAGGCCCTGTAGGTGGTGGTGGGGGGGGGGGGGAATTTGCACTGAACCTGTCAGCCAAGATGTTGGCAATGTCAGTGGGATCAGTGTATTTTGTTCCATTTTTACTAGCTCAGAACAGACCTGAGCATTGCCATCTAGGTTTTTGACATAACCATAGAAGGCCCCCCCAAAGAGCAAGCAACTATCCCAACTGAATGTAACCTCCCTGACATCACAGATGCACAGGTGAAAGCTGCCCTCTCCAAAGCAAAAAACACAGCATTTATGGGACCGGATGGTGTCCCAGGCTGTGTCTTACACGAGCTCCAAGAAGAACTGAACCCTCACATTAAGTCACTGTTCAAACTTAGCCTTACTACAGGATATGTACCCAAAGAATGGGGTACAGCTACAGTGATCCCACTCCACAAAGGTGGTGCCACAACGGACCCCGGAAACTATCACACCATAAGCCTGACTAGTCTGGTCTGTAAAGCTATGGAGCGTATTATCAATGAACTCATAAACAAAGACATTGGGAGCCTCCAGACACTGGACCCTACCCAATTCGTCTTTGTTAAGGGCAGATCTTACCTCTTAAACCTAGTTGATTTCTTTGAAACAGTTACCAAAGCCATAGATGAGGGCAAGGTAGTCCACACAGCCTACCTGGACCTCGCAAAAGCCTTTCGACACAAAACCCCACTCTGGCATCATAAATAAGATTACCAGCTTAAATATCAACCCCTATATCACAAGATGGGTTGCAGACTGGCTCAAAGATAGAACCCACATGGTCAGAATCGCAGGTGCCATGTCCGAATCCAAACCAGTTACAAGTGGCGTCCCACAGGGCTCAGTTCTGGGACCTCGCTTGTTCGGTATATACTTCTCTGAGGTTCAGGCTAACACGGGGGGATTATGGCTGACAAAGTTCGCAGATGACTGCAAACTGGGGGCCATAATCAAATCTCCAGCTGACACAAGCATCCTCCAAAAGGGTCTCACAGAGACGGATGCTTGGTACCAGAGCCACGGCCTCAAGCTAAATGCTAAAAAGTGCATAGTCATCCCCTTTGGGAAAAATAAGGTGCCCACAAATTACCACATAGGTGGTAATCCATTAAGTACGGAAGAAGTAATTAGAGATTTGGGGACCAACGTAGATAGTAATCTCTCCTTTGATAATCACGTTGCCAAAGCGGTTAGAAAGTCCTTCTATATAGCCCACCTTACCATGAAAGGGTTCACATCTAGATCAATAGAGGTCATTATGCCCCTCTACTCGTCACTCATCAGGCCCATAATTGAATACAATGCCCCTTTTGGGATGTACCTTACCCGACACCTGCAGCAACTGGAGAGACCCCAAAAGTACCTCACCAAGAGGATCATGGGCTACAAACCGATGCCCTATGCAGCTCAACTAAAGAAACTCCAGCTCTACTCAGTTGCTTACCGCCTACTCAGAGGCGATCTATGCCTGACATGCAAAGCCATGTCAAACCCAGAATTAATGGACATGCTCCACCTCAAAAAATCCAAGTCCCTTAGAGCTACACACTCCGGGGACCAAAACCTCAGCACAAAAATAAATAGGACATGTTGGAGGGACAGATTCATTTCCCAGAGGCTCCCCTCACTCTGGAATAGAATCCCAATTCATGTTAGACATAGCCCCTCACTGACTCTCTTCAAGCGAAATTTGGATGCGTGGATGGGAAATCGTAAATTCACCCCTGGGATCTCTCCTGTGTCCCTGCTAGACAGAGGCACAGTAAGCTAATCTGAAAAGGGTACCTTCTGTGTCCTACTTTACAGAGGCACAGTAGGCTAATCTAATAGGGAGCCGGAAGCCAAATACACTCTGGCTAGGCTTATAAATGCCCTAGGGCAGATAGCCTAGTATCTACCTATGAACCTATGAACCTATGGTTATCCTTGGCATCCTTGGCAACTTTCTTTTCAAAATTAGCTTTAGTTGACTTTATGAGGGCCCTCAATTTCTTACTAATGCTGATCAGGGATGATTTTTCTACTTGAGATTTGGCCTTTTTTGTACAAGTCTCCTCCTTTTATTATATAGTTTGCTTATGGCCGGGGTCCACCAGACTGGTTTCTTCTTGCTTGAGGAAGGAGTCTTGGTTTTATTTGGGATAGCACAGCCCATGCAATCCTGAAGATGCATATAGAGTGCCTTGGTGTAGGATTCCGCATCCTGGATATCATTATCCTTCTGCAAGGGAATAGTGAAGCTTTCCACTTTGGATGCAAGTAGTTTGAAGTTTGCTTTGGAAAGGTTTTATACAATGATTTCTTTGACTGGGGGAGGTGGAAGGGTGAGGACGTCCAGGGTTATCAGTTTGTAGTCTGATCTGGCCAGAGAGGGAGTGATAACAGGTGTGGTACAATGGGCGCCCATATTTGTGATGACTAAATCCAATATGTTGTCCCCTCTAGTGGGAGAACATACTAGTTGTTCAAGGGCATTTGAATTTATAAATTCTATGAACCGCTGGGCATAGGAGTTAGAACTTTGGCAGTTCGCCCAGTCTGTACCAGAGTAGTTGAAATCACCCAAAATTATGGTGTTGGGTGGGACCTTTATATTTTCCAATGCCTCAAGGAATGCTGAGTGAGCATCTTGGGACATGGTGGGTGATCTATAACAGGCTATGACTTGAAATGTGGTTTTTCCTGCTGATAGTTGCGCATGGATGATCTCTGGGGCATCATGCTGCACCACTAACCTGGAGATGTGGGTATCCTTGATAAATATGGATACACCTCCGCCCTTTGTACTGTGATCCGGTAACTGAGGCCGGAAGGTATGATATGAATTGTAACCTGGTAGTGCTGGGGTGCTCTCTGGAGCCTTGAACCAGGTTTCCTTCACTGCACAAACATTGATTTTCTCCATACTGAGGAGTGTCTCGAGAGCGTGCATTTTGAGGTTGAGACTTCCGGCGTTGAGTAGTATTACCCCTAGTTTTTGGTTACCTGTGCTGGTTAGTTTGTCATTTGAGCCTTGCCTAAAAAAGGCACTATGGGGACGGCAAGAGCCTTGGCCAGTATTCAAAAGCCTAGAGGTGACAGATGCAAACCATTTCTGGCGAAACAGCGAGGCTTGTCTATCATGTCATCCCAGGCAGACAGACACTGGATCCCCTTAGAATGACAACAGAAGCTTAGCCAATTGTTGAAATTGATCATTTTGCCTTTGTATTGTGGTATCATTCTAGGTGAAGGTAGTATGCTACTCAAGGTCAGGGTCATACCAGCTTGGGCTACATGATCAGAGAGCTCCTCAATGTCTCTTTTCATGTAGTCCAGGGAGGTACATCTTAGATCATTCACACCAACATGTACAATGACAGTGTCATACTTGTACTTGTTCTGGAGTGACCCAAGTGCCTGTGTTATGTGGCAGATCTTAGCACCCGACAGGCAGCTGACTACTTTCCTTGTTCAGCCTGGTGAGTGGAACATCTGTGTGCCTTACTATGGAGTCTCCTATTACTAGCATGTTGGGTATGGTGTTTTGCCTTAGGGGCTGTCATGAGGCACACTGCTGAGGTGAATTATGTGTTTTCTGGCTTGTGTTTGGAGGTGCAGGTTGCTTGCTTGTCTGCTTTGGAGGGCCCTGTTTCTTTTTCAGATTGGTACCTAGTGCTTCCGAATATGTTTTTGTGTATTTATGTGTATGTTTTGCCGGTGCTTGTTTTGTAGATCCATGTGTGACTGGTGGTGTGATGCTAGTGTGTCTCTTCTCCTCTTGACTGTCTGTTACAGTCATGGGTTGAGAGCGCTTAGCCTCCAGTCTGGCTGTGTATTTGCATTTCTCACAAGTGTTTGTGTCTAGAGGTAAGAGGAGAGGGTTGTCTGTATACATGAGGCAGTTGTGACATTGCCTCAGGATGCCCAATTCCACCAGATGAACTGGAGAGTACACCTGAAGTTGACCTCTGGACATGCTTGGAAAAGTAAATTCCACTTGTCTTGTGGACAATCGAGGGTCTTATGCTGTATTATAATAGTGCTGTCTAGGAGATTTGGAAAAAAATAGTGCTGTCTAGGAGATCTGGACAAGTGCTGATTTGGGTTATGCAAGTGCTGCAATAAGAGCAGTTGATCTGAAGCACTTGAGTTGAGGCTTGCCTAGTTCTAAGGGAAAATTTGCAGCGCAGACTTTGTGGAGCCAGGAATACTATACCCCAGCTAACCGGCACTGCCCGACACTGCTCTGTGTGCAAGACCTCGCAAAAAGAGAGAGAGAGATCAAGGAGTTTGGAATTGACCCGAAATGGCCAATAAAACTTCAGTTTCTAGGCAGTAACCACTCCTACAGGGACAGGCAGGCTGCTCAGTGTTAACCACTGCCACTGGTGAACACAGAGACTTCCCAAGTAAGCACTGGCCTCCAAGAAACTTACAAACAGTTCAGAACAGCAACTCTGTAACTGAACTTTCTTTTTAAATTATAGAAAGTTGGAAAATAGCAAGATTTTTTTGTTTTTTTTGTTTTTGTTTAAGGTTAGCAGAGACACACAAGTAGCAAACTAGTCAGAACAGTGCAATAAATGACCCCTACACGTGTGTGCTAGGTCAGAGGCAGGTAAAATGCAATTTTAAGAAAAAGCTATTTTAAATTAAGTGCAACACAAAATGCAATAAACAGGCTCTAGGTATGTTCTAAATACTGTTTATATCATAGATATCAACTTTTGCAAGCAAGAAAATGCCGAAAAGTAGCGGCAATGCAGTTTTTCTAAGAAATAAATCAGAAGAAAATACTTAAAATTTCAAAAGTGGCTCCTTTCTTCTCTAAGCGTTTTCTCCTCTTGGTAGGTGCTTCAGCAACAACTATCAAGCCTGGAAAGAAGCCAAAACTGCACGGTTGCAGGGTTTTAAGAGAGCGATCAAGGAATTTGGAATTGACCCAAAATGGCCAATAAAACTGCAGTTTCTAGGCAGTAACCACTCCTACAGGGACAGGCAGGCTGCTCAGTGTTAACCACTGCCACTGGTGAACACAGAGACTTCCCTTTAGCCCAAGTAAGCACTGGCCTCCAAGAAACTTACAAACAGTTCAGAACAGCAACTCTGTAACTGAACTTTCTTTTTAAATTATAGAAAGTCAAGCAGAGCGCATCATTGGCCCTCTTCAAAAGGAACCTTGATGATTCGATGGGAGATAGGAAATTCATCCCGGGGATCATGTCAGTCGCCCTGCTAGACAGGGGCCCAGAGAAGTAAATATTGTGGGAAGAAATATCCAGGGAATTGTTATGGCTAGGCTTGCATAGGCCCTAGGGCCGATAGCCTAGTACCAACCTATGACCCTATGAACCTATAATTTCTGGGCTAGAACCACTCCTCCAGGGACAGATGGCTGCTCAAAGTTCCCCTCTCTCTCAGGTGAACAGAGAAACTTCCCTCTATCTAAGTAAGGTATGGGCAATTCAGAAACTTGTAACACAGCCCTGAATTCAGCACTAGCCTAAAAACTGGACTATACTAGCTTAGAAAGGCGGGAAACAAGAATTTTTCTTTTGTTTTGTTTTTTTTTTAAAAGATAAGGCAAAAACAGTAAAAAGTACACTTAAAACAGCTTTAAATGACTACAAGCGATCAGAAAAGGCTATCACACTTTAGTGTGTAGCCTACATCAGTTAAACAATTTATTTAAACAAAAAACAACTTTTTAAAAGTGCAGGCAGTCAAATAAGTACAATATGTGAAAAAAACAAGCTTTTAAATCACAATAAGTGCTGGAAAAATCAGCGTTTAGGCGGAAAACAGTTAAGTACAGCAAGAAAATACAGAAAACTGATACTCAATCACTCCAAAGTCTCTCTTTTAAGCTAGAAGGCTTGTATCAGTTTAAGGCTTTCTAGTGCTTTCCAGTAGGTTAGTTACAGGAAAGATAGGAAACAAGTGCAGATGTGGTCTTTTAAACCAGAAAGTTGAAAGAGATGGACAACTTCCCGAATGATCAATAAACTACAATTCCTGGGCCAAGAACCACTCCTCTTGTGGTAGATAGGCTACCTAATGCTTACCACTCCCACTGATAAGCTAGAAGGCTTCCCTCCAACACAGAAAGGCTTCGGGGGCTCAGAAGCTTACAAAGAGTCCTGGATACAGCAAATCTGTACCTGGACTAGACTAGTTACAGGAAAGGTGGGGAACAAGCGCAAATGTAGGCTTTTAAGCCAGCAAGTTGAAAGAGATGGAAAATTGCCTAAACAGCCAATAAACTACAATTTATGGGCCAAAACCCACTCTGCCCATGGTAGATAGGCCACCTGATGCTTACCACTCCCACTGATAAGCTAGAAGGCTTCCCTCCAACACAGAAAGGCTTGGGGGGCTCAGAAGCTTACAAAGAGTCCTGGATACAGCAAATCTGTACCTGGACTAGACTAGTAACAGGAAAGGCAGGAAACAAGCACAAACACAGGCTTTTGAATCAGAAGGTTGAAAGAGATGGAAGAGCTTCCCAAACGGCCAATAAACTATAATTTCTGAGCCAGAAACCTCTTCTCCTGTAGTAGATAGGCTAGCTAGTGCTTACCACTCCCACTGATAAGCTAGAAGGCTTCCCTCCAACACAGAAAGGCTTGGGGGGCTCAGGAGCTTAAAAACAGTCCTGGATACAGCAAGTATCAAGTATCAAAACAGACAAGTCTCAGAAACTTTAACAAGTTTTGGAATATTGTTAATCATCTCTTGACTTCTGGTCATGTACTCACCCTTAAACCTTTTCCTTATCTTGGTCATGCCAATATTATCCCCAGCTGTGGACTATACATTGAATATTCCATTCAACAAATTGTTTCTAGTAATTGTTGACACATCACTTTTTCACCATCTGAACTCCAACTTCCTGTTCTCACATCATACTCTCACCTCCTATGCAGTCTACAAATTCCTTTGCAAACTGAAACATGGTCCGGCTTTTACTGACAATTTATTAGCAGAATTCTTAACAGCCTCTTGGTATCAAACCATTCAGTCAAAGGAAGGTGGACTGCAAACTAGACTATCTCTGCATAAAAGAGGTACTGCAACTGTTACCAATCACACATTCCCCACCATTAAATTCAAATTATTGAGTTAAATAAGTAATTGATTAAGCATAAAATATATGCTCTTATATAGCAAAGTTTATCAAAAAGTAAGACAATTTTTGGTTGCATATCGAGATAAAGCCCTGACATATGCCCTTGTAATGGGATTTCAGTTAGTAACTGGGGCAATTGATGGAGCAGGGGTGGATTGGTGTGCCATCCTTAGGGGGAAGGGGTGGATCAGGACACATACTCCCACAATCCCTCAGAGAAAGTTTGGTGATGCAAAGATGTTTTCTGGGGAGTAGGATTTTGGTTCACATGCACTCACACACACACACACACACACACACACACACACACACACACACACACACACACACACACACACACACGCACACACACACACACACACACACACACACACACACACACACACACACACATACGCTGACAGATATATACGCATACTCATATGTGCCCATAAATATATATGCACATGCACTCAGACACACGCACACACACACACACACACACACACACACACACACACACACACACACACACACACACTTCACATGTTCAGAAATACACATACATTTGTATAAAAATTTGTGACTACACACCTATGAACATAAACACAATTTACACATTTACAAAGACACACATGCACATTGGCATTCATGCATATGCACAAAGACACACATACAGATGCACATATATGTTATACATGATCATTCAAGTTTAAATCTAAAAACGCAGACGTGCACACATAGGTATACACCCATCCACCGGCATGTAAATATGCACACAAATGCACACCTGGGTGTATAATTAGTTATTGAACAATCACTATGCCGACATTTGTTTGGTCGACATGTGCACAAGATCAGCAGTCCCTGGGTAGCTGAATATTCCTTTTGCACTTGGATTGTACAATTTCAGAATTAGTATATATAATCAGTAGGGGGTGTGGAGGTGCAAAAGACTTGTTGGTTTAGCATGCTCCGGGGTAATCCTCAGAGAATGCACAGTATTTGTCTTCATTCCATGTTTCAACGTAACTATATCTGTATTACGGGTGTTGGCATAGTGACCATTCAATTACTAATTATAGATCCATATACACACATGCATACGCACATAAATAAATATACTCATCTACCGACACTCAAAAATGAATATACAGAAATGCGTACATATATCTATATATGTATACACTAACAGTTATAAACAAGCATGTACACATATTCACATACCCACATAAAAGCATATACAAAAGTATATAGTCATGTATGAAAGCAGTATCTCACATGTATGCATGCACACACACACACACACACACACACACACACACATACACACACACACACACGCACATATACACACACACGCACACACACACACACACACACACACACACACACACACACAGCTGTGCACACATGCATGCACACACAGACATAAACATCTATTTAGTGCAATAAACAGAACAGATAAAACACTGAAGCAATAATGCCCAATGTGGGACTGGTACAAAAACAAAAAGCATGGCATGTTTGCGGTCTTTTATCACAGCAATGTTTTCCTGTAAGTGCCCCATTGCAATAATTCATATTTACTTACTTATCATCTTTGTCTGAATGGATACCTAAGAATGAATACAAACACAAACATAAACTAGCTGCCAGTGCCAAAAAAGTATTAACCAAATGAAATGCACCAGTGCCACAAGCCACGTAAATCTTGAGAGCTGGATCATGTGGCTTGTGGCACTGGTGCATTTCATTTTAGTACATAAGAATGGATACTCAACTATTATTGCATAATAAAGTTACCCCCCCCCCCAGCAGAAACAAGTGCCAAGCTGTGTCAGTGTCTGTAGTACATATAGTGTCTGCTGTGTATACACCTTTATGTAAATATTTTTTTCTACCACTGCATTGTAATGTAATGCTTGATTTATTTCACACAGAGAAAATGCAGAAATAATTCTTGTGATGTCATTTATTTGGGTTGTAGTAATCCTGGAATAGAAAATTAATTCTCTCTAAAAGTATTGAAGCAAAATTTACCCTGACAGGATTTGGCAACTATGTCTCGCTTCAAAGAAGTATTAAATTTTTCATATATCTCTAATGAAAAGTATCATGCATATTCATGCAATAATTTGCATACTCTTCCCATGACATTTTACTTTTCGAGCTTGTGTGAAATTTAAAATGCTGCAGGAGTCTGCGTGTGGTAGCAATACCGGTATATCTCGGCACTGTCATTTGTGAAAGGCATATATACCATGAATCCGTCTTTTGGTCTCTGCTTACAAGGGTAGGAACTTACCTAGGATAGCCAAACAGAGCTTTAATGTCATTTTCTACATCAGTATATTACCTTCATTGTTTTAAATGAATGTGCTAACAGTGAAGGTCACTAACCATGTTCAAGGGCATACAGCCAAAATATAATTTGTAGTCATTGAGTTTTGTGTTTTACTTCTCTAATCACTGGTGGGTTGATGTCGTGCAATTTAGACACATGTCCAATATTAATAATATATGAGAGCAGCAGATTTATACGGTCTGTTAAAAAGCATGATGGGAGACTTCAGACTGTTATATCCCCCCCCCCCCCTCTTTATCAAGTAGTCGAGTCACTAACAAGCTGTGTGGCTGTGCTTCAGCTTTCAGCAAAACAGTTAAGTAGGAATTCCTATAAACACAAAACATCATTGAATAAATGCTCAGCTGTCCTTTGTATGCTCCTTAAATCTAAAAATAGCCAGCTGCATTAGAAATCTTTCTCAGCATCCTGAAGAACAAAGGAGGTCAGTAAGGCACAAGAAGGATAGCTCAGCAGCAAGTAACAATATGACCATTATTTAAATGTTACATGATTATACAGAGCACTCTGACCAAGTTACCTTCTCCATTAGAGTATCTGTAGCCTAAGGATGCATGCTTCAAAACGCACAACACGTAGCAGCTAGTTCTTTTTGTCCTTAACTAAACGCATTTCTGTTTGTGATCTTTCCAGGCCCTCGAGTAAAATGAGTGTAGCCAAGCTCAGTGTCTTCTACATGTCTTCACTAAATAAGTTTATGAATTCATTCATCTGTGCTTGTGAACTTGACTGCAATCTAAAAAAAGGATACTATCTGAGACTCTACTAGCTCAGGCTGAATTACATTAGCACAAGTATCTAAAACTGCAAAGAACAGAAAAGGGAGGTTACATAATCTTTTCAAGAGGTTAAATGAGATTCCAGATGTCAAGGCATGGGTGTTCAATCTAGATATGCATTCATATATTTATTTCTTGATGCCGATGCTTGGGAAGGCATTCTGTCAAATTGAAGTTCTCTTTTTTTTTTATAGTGATTATTGTATAATTAAGAGTGAAAGTACCGGTAAAGAAAATTGCTTTCTATAATATGGTGCTTGACAAAAATAGTGAAACGAAGGATGGTGAAAAAATTATTTTTCCCTCATACTTTTGAAAAACGATTGCCTTGTTGCTAGCAAATAGTTTACCAAGATAAAAGGAAAAGATTGTTTGAAATTAATTACACGCCCTTTCTGGCACCCTGATAAAAAGGACCATTCACACATTCACAAAAGTGTTTTTCCTGGCTGAAAAGGCTTTATACTTTAAGTTGAGAAGCAAAGATTGATTCATACCTAGAACAGTTGTTAGCATTTGGGGCCACTAGCAAGTGCCAAAGATGGGGGTCTATGCTACATTACACGTCCAGTATAAACATCACCCTGTCGCCACCACATTTCCTGTGCAACCTTTTTGGTCATGCTAGAAAGCTTTATGGGTAGTATGCACAGACTGGCCTCTAGATGCAATACTCTTACATTACATCGGGAAGTTGCACTACACCTAGTTGGCCTATCCCACAAACAGACACTCGCAGTCATTGGAGTTTAGTTGAAATAATGTTACATTATCACCATTCTATGTTCAGAGATGGACTTAGGTGAAAAGCTGCTTAGGTGAATGCTTCCATGTTGCCCCCTGCTGCCTACTGCTCCACCCTGCACAATTCCCTTCCAGTGGTCCCCCCAGCTTCCCCATCCTTACTTTCCCACACCATCCAGATTACTTTTACCCCCTTTCTCACATTTTTGTCTTACCCTTCAGCTTTTTACTGATACATTCAACACAACCTTACTGATCAAGACTGCATTATAATAACTGTGCAGGCACAAAATAACTGAAACAAGCCAGGGGGATCTGGATGCAGCTAGACCCCCAAAGCCTATGATTTTCTAGCTGCTCTGCTTACAGCTTAAAAAAATTCATCCAGTGATGGCATGAATAAAATCACGACTAATGAAAGAAATTCACTGTTATGATTTGACTTTCCTTTAATAAATGTATAGAAAATAATTAAATAAAGTTGAGGGTCTGGGGTCTGCCAGAATTGTTATAGATGCTCTTTTGATCTAATGTTGGCGTGAACAAAAATTATGAGTAAGAAATTAAATTCAGTCTATTCTTTCAGGAAGAAATAAGTTGTGCCCAAGCTTTAATGTTAAATTCTGACAAAACAGTAGCTTACAATAAATTAAGAAAAATGTCTGTGAACATATATAAATTCTATCAGGGAATAGTGCCATTCTATACCACCCCCCCAAAAAAAATGACAGTAATGTTCTGTGCTTTGCTCTGGTATAAGATTGGGAAGACATCAAGAAATAAACTGCCACAGTCATATATTTCAAGTGGTTGCTGTCACATGTATAAACAGCATGTCTCCTCACCCCTGTCTCCGAAAGGAAGCTACCTTCTGCATACCTGTCTGATTGGATGAGATGAAACTGAAAGAACAAATAGAACCCAGTAAGATATTTCAACTAGTTGCTGTTAGACACATATAAATAGCATGCTTTCCTTCACCTAACTCCAAAAAGATAGCCACGTGTATTTGCCTTTGATGTCTGATTGTGAGAAAAGTGAAAAAAATAACCACAATGCACCAATAAACCCACACAGAAACAATGAAGGCATGCAGACTCCACATATTAAAAGCCACAGCAAACAAGTCAATGGAAGCAAAGCGCAATGAAAAATATATTCACTGGACCACTGTGTCAATGACCACTTCCTTTTAGACACATCTTGACTAGCCATCTATCATGTCTATCATGTCTATCATGTGTAAGGCTGATGTTTGTGAAGGTAACTGAAAGAAATTATGGCCAAGCTTTCAATTTTAAATACACTGCAATGCACACACACACACACACACACACACACACACACACACACACACACACACACACACACACACACACACAAACAAACACAGATTTAAGCCACAACAATACTACTTTTGCACTGAGTTCAGCCAGTATAATACATGGTGTAACTACTACTGCCACGCTGGATCAGTGGCTTTTTCACAGTGGTCAAACAGCAGCAAAGCTAAGTCACTTCCAACCTATCAATATAGAATGCTTACTATCATCTTCACCTAGGAAGATTACAGAATGATTAATTGCTGTTTCTTCCTATATACAAAAAAAAGTTTTATTATGATTCAGCATTATTTACCACAGATATTTATGCAAAAAAATCATAACAATGAATGTGGAATAGACACGAGCAACAGAGTAGATACGACACAGACTTTGTAAGACTCATAATGAGGATCATTCCTCTACCCTTGTAATTCACTTAGTCGAAAATTCTGGAAACAGCCAAAAATAAAGGGAGAACAAAATCCCCATATCAAGGACAATGTTTAATTATTATTCTGTCGCTAATTTACTTAAAAGGTTAATAGAATAATAGGTTTTACACCTACATTCACTTCCTGAATAATAAAATGCATGGAACTCAAATGTCTGGCAGCACCCGAAATAAGAAAATGAAAGGTAGAAATACTGTGCTACACAGAAATCTGTCATCCAAATCATATTATGTTATAGCAAACCAAATTCGTACTTTTAATGAATGAGTTCCAAAGGTTTGCCCATCAGACACTGTATGCAAGGTATGACTCACAGGTCTGAAAGTAGGGATGCAAATGAGGGCTAATAAAAAATATTTAATTAAAGATTTAATTACAGCACTGAGTGGTTACAGAGCTGAACAGATGAGTGAGTGAGAGGGAAAATAGCTGAACAATAATATGGCAGAATGAGGTTCATCTTTATATATATATATATATATATATATATATATATATATATATATATATATATATATATATATTTCTAGCTAATATATGACTGCTCAATGTATTACTACAGTGGAATGTATTGTGTCTCTTTTGAAATTCTGAGGCAACATATAAGCAGAAGAGTGGATATGACATATGGAAAAGGAACCATTTTATATTCTGTATGGATATATACTGCAACAGCTAAAATTATGCTGTTGAATATAAGTTCAGTGCATCTGCTCTACCGAAGACAAGGAGCAAGTGTCTGCATCCTCTTAAAACAGCTAAGTGCTGAGATTGGTCAGAATGTACAGCCAATCACTAGCACTGAGCTCAAGTTCATTCGCTAATTATTGGTGTCATTATAATAGCATTATAGCACAACCCTGCACAAGATAAAGTCCGTAACTAGAAACAGAATGATCTTTTTACCCCTCCTTTTTCTCTGAACCAGCTGATGAACAAGGGGCTCCCACAGCTGTGGATATCACGAGTGCCTAATGTAGGCTATGGTCACACTTCCCAACCTCTTTGCCAAAGAATTCTGGACAAAAAGTAATGGGAAAAAATCAAAGTCCTAAAAAGTGACAATTTTTATATTACTGTAATTCACTTAAAATGTTAATAAACAAGAGGTTTTATATCAGCATACATTTTGTCGATAATAAGAAGTAGGAAACACTAATGTCTGGCATGAATCACTAATTGTAACCCTCAGCAATTTACCAGAAAATTAAAAATCTTATTTGGGACAAAACAAATATATGAGGCAAAATCTGGAAAGTTGAGAGATACAGACTAATTATATCAAGAGTGATAGAGTAATTCACCTTTTTAAAGAAAAGATCTATGCGAGTCAGTTTTGCTACTACTTGCCACTGTAGGCTGCATATGGCAGATCCTCTAAAGCAGTGAGAAGTTATGACATTCTGCAAGTTCTGTTCCTCATAAAGGGGGTGAGGGAATAAGAAGCATGGGTTTTTGCTCTTAATTTTGTCTATCTAGTCAGCTTTGCTTTGAGAACTAGTAACCCATTATTTCAGCCCCTCCATCCAACTACTGCCACTTAACTAATTCTTTTGAACATTTCCATACTCAGCATGAACATCAGTGACTGCAGGAAACTGTTCTGTATGTCCTCCGCTTCCACTGTAGAGAAGCAGCTCCCCCCATCCTTCTAACAGCTTTTCTGATCATATCAACCAATTGGTCAATGATAGATATAGAACTATAGGTTGTATAAAAAGATTTATAAAGACTAGAAAATTAGAAATGATGACGTCATCGTTTGTTAGTTACATTAAACCCAAACCTGAGAATGGAAGAACAATATGGAAACCTTACCAGAAAACAAGCATGAATAAACTGGATAGAGTGCAATGGAAATATACCAAGGGCATCCATGGATGTCAAAATTTAAGTTATTTATGAAAGACTAAAACATCTAAACTTGTACAGTGTCTCTTACAGATATCTAAGAAGAGATCGTATTCAGGTATATAGGGCATTTAGACAGAATTATTTCTGGGAATGTTTGGGCTTATCAAACAGTAATACAGAGTCATCAGACAGCCTATATAGGAGATTCTGTAATTAAGAAAATTATATATTCCCCATTCCGAAGAAGGTATGGGCCTACTTGAAATTGATTACATGTATAGATTTGCAATTGCGGAACTGCATACATACCTGCTGACCTCACAAGACCAAAATATAATGAAAGTTTTGAAACATGAGGAGAATAAATTTAAGGTGGCTTCCCTTCTTAGTCTAGCAGAAGCATATCGGCATCAAGTGGGAAAGGAAATCAAACCAGACGTAGATAAAAATCAGGCAGTAACTGAATGTGCCAAAAAACAAAATAAAGAATATAAAGTGAAGGATCAGATGAGAAGGCAAGAAATATAGAAAATGCATAAATATAGTTGCAAGCAGAGAAAACTCTTGGAAGAACCCCATGTTGTGCAGGAATGGTTAAGGAGAAGTGAATTCAAACCAAAACATGAAAGGTTAATATTGGCGGGGCAAGATAGTGGGCTATGTACATGTTGGTTTACAAAGTCCATTGCAGATGTGAGAGAAACAGACAAATGTAGGTTTTCTAAAACAGAATTGGAAACAGTCCCATCCCCCTTGCTGGTTGTCATATCCTAATGGCAGAAAGACTGTATAATGAAAGGCATAATAATGTGGCAAGACTGTTGCACTGGGGATTGTGCAAACATTATAATATTGAAGTAGCTGAAAAACACTGGAAAAGAGCCACAAAGTATCATAAAAAATGGTGAAGTCTACATCACATGGGATTACCCATTACCAACAGTTCAAAAGATATATGCGAGAAAACCAGCTACAGTGGTCCATGAAAAGAAGACAAAAGTAGCATTGATCACTGAAATCATTACAGCCAGTGACTACAGCGTCTTGCATACAGAGAGACACAAAGTCATAAACTATCAGGATTTGCAAGCAGAAATGAGAGCAATGTGGAAGAAAGATACACAGACAGTTCCAATCATAGTAGGAGCAACGAATCTTATAAAAAAGAATCAACAATCGTGTTTAGATTTGTTACCAATATATGCAACTCCGTACGAATTGCAGAAAGAGTAATTACTGGGCACATTCTGGGTGCTACAAAGAGCACTTCTGGCTGACATCATTACTGGGCACATTCTGGGTGCTACGAAGAGCACTTCTGGCTGACATCAAAGATTGAAACAATACTAATTTCAGGAAATTTTATCGTACTTTGACTTAGGAATGGGGTCCATTCCTGTCATGGTATTAGAAACCCAAAGATTTGGAGAAATTAAAAGGGAAGATTCTGTAGAAATAAGAAGTGTACTAATTGATTTTCTGAGAGCCCACGTGATGAATGAAACAGACTACCAAATTACATTAAAGTAAGTCTAGTTTGGATATTTTTAGAACAGCCTGGATGCGTATTATAGGAAAAAGTGTTTTGGTATATTAGCAGGCTAGAAGGGCATTAATGCCCATGCTTGAAATATTTGTATGTATGTATGTAACAGTTCTTCTTTCTATACTTCTAATCCAACAATCAAGGTGTCAGATAGCCTGTGCTGTTTAACTTATTTACATAGCCTAGGTGGCAGGTAGGCTTTGCTACCAAACCAATGAACACAGCTTAGGTGGCAGATAGGCTGTGTTTCTTAACCTATACACACAGCTTGGGTGGCAAGTAGGCTATGTTACTCAACCTATGCACACAGACTAGGTGGTAGGTAGGCTCTGTAACTTAGCCTATGCACACAGCCTTGGTGGCAGGTAGGCTGTGTTACTTATTCTACAAAAACAGCTTTTGTGCAGGTAGGCTGTGTTACTTAACCTATGCAGAAAGCCTAGGTGACAGTTAGGTTGTGCTACTAAACCTATGCATGCAGCCTAGGTGGCAGGTAGGATGTGTTTCATAACATATGCAAACAGCCTAGATAGCAGGTAGGCTGTGTTAAGTTACCCATGCACACAGCCTAAGTGGCAGGTAGGCTGTCCTACTTAAATTGTTGTGCACAGCTCAGGTGGCAGGTAGGCTGTGTTACTTAATCTATGCACACAACATGGGTGGCAGGTAGACTGCAGTGCTTAGCTGATGGACAAAGCCTAGGTGGCAGTTAGGATGTGCTATTAAACTTATGCATGCAGCCTAGGTGGTAGGTAGGATGTGTTGCTTAATATATGCAAACAGCCTAGGTGGCAGGCAGGCTGTGTTACTTAACCCATGCACACAGCCTAGGTGGCAGGTAGGCTGTCCTACTTAACCTGTTGCATACAGCCCAGGGGGCAGGTAGGCTGCGCTGCTTAGCCTATGCACACAGCCTAGGTGGCAGGAAGGCTGTGCTACTTAACCTGTTGCACAAACCTATGTAGCAGGTAGGCTGTATTGCTTAACCTATTGCACTAAGCCTAGGTGGCAGGTAGGCTGCCCTACTTAACCTGTTGCACTGCACAGCCCAGGTGACAGGTAGGCTGTGTTACTTAACCTATGCACACATCCTAGGTGGCAGGAAGGTTGTGTTACTTAACCTATGCACACAGCATGGGTGGCAGGTAGGCTGCAGTGCTTAACCTATGGACAAAGCCTAGGGGACAATTAGGATGTGCTACTAAACCTATGCATGCAGCCTAGGTGGGAGGAAGGAAGTTTTGCTTAACTTATGCAAACAGCCTAGGAGGCAGGCACACTGTGTTACGTAACCAATGCACACAGCCTAGGTGGCAGGTAGGCTGTCCTTCCTCCTATACACAGCCTAGGTGGCAGGAAGGCTGTGCTACTTAACATGTTGCACAAACCTAGGTGGCAGGTAGGCTGGGCTGCTTAACCTGTTGAAGACTGCCTAGGGGGCAGGCAGGCTATGCTGCTTAACCTATGCACACAGCCTAGGTGGCAGGTAGGCTGTGTTGCTTGATCTGTGCATGCAGCCTATGTGGCAGGTAGGCTGTGCTGCTTAGGCTGTGCTACTTAACCTATCCACAAAGCCTAGATGGCAGGTACACTGTGCTGATTAATCTATGCACGCAGCCTAGGTGGCAGGCAGGCTGTGCTTCTTAACCTAAGCACACAGCCCAGGTAGTAAGTAGGTTGTGCTAATTAACAGATGCACAGAGCCTAGGAGGCAGGTAGGCTGTGCTACTTAACCTATGCATACAGCCTACATGGCAGGTAGGCTGTGCTTCTTAACCTATGCAAACAGCCCAGGTCGTAGGTAGTCTGTACTAATTAACTTACACACAGAGCCTAGGTGGCAAGTAGGCAGTGCTGCTTAACCTATGCAAGCAGCCTAGTAGGCAGGTAGGCTGTGCTACCTAACCTGTTGTACACAGCCTAGTGAGTTGGATAAGCTGTGCTGCTTAACCTATGCAGATATCTTAGGTGTCAGGAAGGCTGTGCTACTTAACCTGTTGAACAAACCTAGGTGGTGGCAGTTAGGATGTGCTACTAAACCTATGCATGCAGCCTAGGTGGCAGGAAGGAAGTTTTGCTTAACTTATGCAAACAGCCTAGGAGGCAGGCAGGCTGTGTTACGTAACCAATGCATGCAGCTTAGGTGGCAGGTAGGCTGTCCTTCCTCCTATACACAGCCTAGGTGGCAGGAAGGCTGTGCTACTTACCATGTTGCACAAACCTAGGTGGCAGGTAGGCTGTGCTTCTTAATCTATTCACACAGCCCAGGTGGCAGGTAGGCTGTGCTAATTAACTTGCACACAGAGCCTAGGAGGCAGGTAGGCTGCGTTGCTTGATCTATGCATGCAACCTATGTGGCAGGTAGGCTGTGCTGCTTAAACTACGCACACAGCCTAGGTGGCAGGTAGGGTGTGCTGCTTGACCTATGTATGCAGCCTAGGTGGAAGGTAGGCTGTCCTACTTAACTTATGCACACAGCCTAGGTGGCAGGTAGGTTGTGCTACTTAACCTATGCACAATGCCTAGGTGGCAGGTTGTTGTTGTGTCTTTCGGCTTTTCCCGGTTAGGGGTCGCCACAGCAGAACTCTGGTCCGCTAATGATTGGTAGTTGACTTTTACATGCCGAGTTACCAACCCTGATGCACAACCTTCAATGAAGGTACACCCATTCATGCCTGTCTCCATACAGAAGACGCTCTAGCTGAGAATCGAACCGGACAGCGTCTGACTGTGAGGCAACAACGCTACCACAGCACCACCACCGCGAGGTGGCAGGTACACTGTGCTAATTAACCTATGCACATAGCCTAGGTGGCAGGCAGACTGCGCTTCTTAACCTACTCACACAGCCCAGGTGGCAGGTAGGCTGTGCTAATTAACTTACACACAGAGCCTAGGAGGCAGGTAGGTTGTGCTTCTTAACCTATGCACACAGCCCAGGTGGCAGGTACTCTGTGCTAATTAACTTACTCACAGAGCCTAGATGGCAGGTAGGCAATACTGCTTAACCTATGCAAGCAGCCAAGTAGGCAGGTAGGCTGTACTACCTACCTGTTGCACACAGCCTAGTGGGCTTGATAAGCTGTGCTGCTTAAACTATGCAGACAGCTTAGGTGGCAGGAAGGCTGTGCTATTTAACCTGCTGCACAAAGCTAGCTGTCAGGTAGGCTGTGCTGCTTAACCTATTACACTAAGCCTAGGTGGCATGTAGGCTGTCCTAATTTACCTGTTGAGTTCTGGCCAGGTGGCAGGTAGGCTGTGTTACTTAACCTATGCACACAGCCTAGGTGGTAGGTAGGTTGTGTTACTTAACCTATGCATACAACACGGGTGGCAGGTAGGCTGTACTGCTTAACCTATGGTGGCAGTTAGGATATGCTACTAAACCTATGCATGCAGCCTAGGTGGCAGGAAGGAAGTTTTGCTTAACTTATGCAAACAGCCTAGGAGGCAGGCAGGCTGTGTTATGTAACCAATGCACATAGCCTAGATGGCAGGTAGGCTGTGTTGCTTGATCTATGCATGCAACCTAGGTGGCAGGTAGGCTGTGCTGCTTAACCTATGCACACAGCTTAGGTGGCAGGTGGCAGGTAGGCTGTGCTACTTAACCTATACACAAAGCCTAGGTGGCAGGTACACTGTGCTGATTTACCTATGCACACAGTCTATGTGGCAGGCAGGCTGTGCTTCTTAACCTATGCACACAGCCCAGGTGGCAGGTAGGCTGTGCTAATTAACTTACGCAAAGAGCCTAGGAGGCAGGTAGGCTGTGCTACTTAACCTATGCACATAGCTTAGGTGGCAGGTAGGCTGAGCTTCTAAACCTATGCACACAGCCCAGGTGGCAGGTAGTCTGTGCTAATTAACTTACACACAGCCTAGATGGCAAGTAGGCAGTACTGTTTAACCTATGCAAGCAGCCAAGTAGGCAGGTAAACTGTGCTACCTAACCTGTTGCACACAACCTAGTGGGCTGGATAAGCTGTGCTGCTTAACCTATGCAGACAGCTTAGGTGGCAGGAAGGCTGAGCTACTTAAGCTGCTGCACAAAGCTAGGTGGCAGGTAGGCTGTGCTGCTTAACCTATTACACTAAGCCTAGGTGGCATGTAGGCTGCCCTAATTAACCTGTTGAGTTCTGCCCAGGTGGCAGGTAGGCTGTGTTACTTAACCTATGCACACAGCATGGGTGACAGGTAGGCTGTACTGCTTAAACTATGGACATAGCCTAGGTGACAGTGAGGATGTGCTACTAAACCTATGCATGCAGCCTAGGTGGCAGGTAGGATATGTTGTTTAAAATATGCAATCAGCCTAGGTGGCAACAGGCTGTGTTACGTAATCCATGCACACAGCCTAGGTGGCTGGTAGGCTGTCCTACTTAATCTATGCACATAGCGTATGTGGCAGGAATGCTGTGCTGCTTAACATATTGCACTAAGCCTAAGTGGCAGGTAGTCTGTGCTATTTAACCTGTTGTACACAGCAAGGCTGGCAGGCAGGCTGTGCTACTTAATCTATGCACACAACCTAGGTGGCAGATACGCTGTGCTGCTTAACCTATGCACACAGCCTAGGATTTAAGTAGGCTGTGCTTCTTAACCTATGCACACAGCCCAGGTGGCAGGTAGGTTGTGCTAATTAACTTATGCAATGGGCCTAGATGGCAGGTAGGCTGTGCTACCTAACATGTTGCACACAGCCTAGGGGACCAGAAAAGCTGTGCTGCTTAACCTATTGCACTAAGCCTAGGTGGCAGGTAGGCTGTTCTACTTAACCTGTTGCGTATAACCCAGGTGGCAGGTAAGCTGTGTTACTTAACCTATGCACAAAACCTAGGTGGCAGGAAGGTTTTGTTACTTAACCTATGCACACAGCATGGGTGGCAGGTTGGCTGTACTGCTTAATGTATGGACAAAGCCTAGGTGGCAGTTAGAATTTGCTACTAAACCTATGCATGGAGCCTAGGTGACAGGTAGGATGTGTTGCTTAACATATGCAAACAGCCTAGGTGGCAAGCAGACTGTGTTACGTAACCAGTGCATACAGCCTTGGTGGCAGGTAGGCTGCCCTACGTAACCTATGCACACAGCTTAAGTGGCAGGTAGGCTGTGCTAGTTAACCTGTTGCATAAGCCTAGGTGGCAGGTAGGCTGTGCTGGTTAACCTGTTGCACAAGCCTAGGTGGCAGGTAGGCTGTGCTGCTTAATGTAGTGCACTAAGCTTAAGTAGCAGGTAGCCTGTGCTATTTAATCTGTTACACAGAGCCTAGGGGCAGGCAGGCTGTGCTGCTTGACCTATGCATGCAGCCTTGCTGGCAGGTAGGCTGTGTTACTTAACCTATGCACACAGCCTAGGTGGCAGGTAGACTGTGCTTCTTAATCTATGCACACCGCTTAGATGGCAGGTAGGCGGTGCTGCTTAACCTATGCACATAGCCCAGGTGGCAAGTACACTGTGCTGATTAACCTATGCACACCGGTTAGGGAGCAGGTAGGCTGTGTTATTTAACCTGTTGCATACAACCTAGGTGGCAGGATGGTTTTGTTACTTAGCCTATGCACACAGCATGGGTGGCAGGTAGGCTGTACTGCTTAATGTATGGACAAAGCCTAGGTAGCAGTTAGAATGTGCTACCAAACCTATGCATGGAGCCTAGGTGTCAGGTAGGATGTGTTGCTTAACATATGCAAACAGCCTAGGTGGCAAGCAGGCTGTGTTACATAACCAGTGCATACAGCCTAGGTGGCAGGTAGGCTGCCCTACTTAACCCATGCACACAGCTTAGGTGGCAGGAAGGCTGTGCTAGTTAACCTGTTGCATAAGCCTAGGTGGCAGGTAGGCTTTGCTGTTTAACCTGTTGCAAAACGTAGGTGGTAGGTAGGCTGTGCTGCTTAATGTAGTGCACTAAGTCTAAGTAGCAGGTAGGCTGTGCTATTTAATCTGTTGTACAGGGCCTAGGGGCAGGCAGGATGTGCTATTTAACCTATGCACACAGCCTAGGTGGCAGGTAGGCTGTGCTACTTAACCTGTGCATACAGCCTAGGTGGCAGGTAGGCTGTGCTTCTTAATCTATGCACACCGCTTAGATGGCAGGTAGGCTGTGCTGCTTAACCTATGCACACAACCCAGGTGGCAAGTACACTGTGCTGATCAACCTATGCACACCGCTTAGGGAGCAGGTAGGCTGCCACCTAAGCGGTGTGCATAGATGGCAGGTAGGCTGTGCTTCTTAACCTATGCACAAAGCCTAAGTAGCAGGTAGGCTGTGCTGCTTAACCTATGCAAGCAGCCTAGGATGCAGGTAGGCTGTGCTACCTAACCTGTTGCACTCAGCCTGGGGGCAGGTAGACTGTGCTGCTTAACCTGTTGCACAGAGCCTAGATGGCAGGTAGGCTGTGCTTGTTAACCTGTTGCACTCAGACTAGTTTGCAGGTGGGCTGTGCTGCTTAACCTGTTGCACACAGCATAGGGGAGCAGGTAGGCTTTTTTCCTTAACCTATGCACATTGCCTGTGTGGCAGGAAGGTTGTGTTACTTATCCTATGTACAAAGCCTGGGTGGCAGGTAGGATGTGCTGCTCACCCTGTTGCTACATACCTGTTGCCCAGACCCTTGGTGAAAAGTAGGCTGTGGTATTTCCTGGTTTGACAAATTTAACTCTTAGCTTAGGTGGCAGGCTGCATTTACAGTTCTTTTAACTCATAACCATGTGACAGATATAGCCTGCCCTTCCAATTCATTTCCTGGTACAGCCTTTGTAGCTGATTATCCTCTGTCTGGAGCTTCTACTTATTGAGTACAATTCACTGGGTTTACACAATCTACTGATTAACACCAGATGAGCTCACTTATGCTACTAGGAAACAATTTATGTGCAATCTATACTCCCACTGAGGTCATCTATCTCCATCCCAAAATGTAAGGCTCTTGTCTCATCCATTTTCTCTTACTCAGACTTATACATTCAGGAGATTTTCACTCAAACCCAGGACCACCTCAACTCAGCCCTCAATAACAGAACCCAATCACCTATCATATCAGAAATAAACAAGTTAAAATCACTTACCTTGATGTATGCAGCCTTAATAGTAAATGGACCAGTCTTGAAGCATGGCTGGTAACAGAAAACATCTATATTCTTGCTATAGTAGAAACATGGGTAAAGGAATATTGCTGCCTCTCTACTTGTACAGAGGACAACTAGTATATATAGCTAATGACAACAGACCAGGGCTTAGAGCTGGTGGCAGTGCTTCAGTTCTGTTCAGAATCAATACTTCAATTACTGTTGTGGATTGCAGTAATTCTCCTACTGCAGGTGACAATAGTCCCAACTGGGTACTCTCTCACAGTACCACAGTTTATACCCCCACCTCACCCATGTAGGTTTCTATTTTACATAAAGCTCTAGAACATATTCCCTAACAGACTACATAAAAATGCAGTTATTCTTAGTAATTTCAGTATCAGTGCTGTTGGGAAGGACTCTGCCTTTGAACAAAATTTTACAACAATTTAGTTTGTCCCAAATAATACAGGCTCCTACTCAAACCAAAACAAGAACTGGTTACAGTCCACACTTGCCCTAATAATTACCAACATACAAAACATATATCTTCACAATAAAATACTCTCCAGTGATCTGAGTGACCACTCAACCCATTAAATTCATTTGGTCATTCAGAACATAAAAAAAAAACTTCTCAAATAATTGAAGGAAGATCTCTGCACCCTACTAAGTGCTATAGTTTGGACTCCTGGTATGCCATGTCAGAACCAACCTGTACTTAAGAATATTTCAACCTAAAATTGGCCACAGTTCAAGATACACTGTACCCCCCCCCCTTACAAAAAAGAAGTCTTAGATCTCAGTGTTGCCTATAGCTTTTGGATATTAAAAACAAATTTAAAGCCAATAATTCAGTCTGGAAGAACTGGTAAAAGAACCCCAACAATACAGAGCTACACCAAACCTTTCTGAGTTTAAGGAAAGAAACAAGAATTGCAACAAATATGAGTTTTAAAGACATGCAATAGGTGTGTGTGTGTGTGTGTGTGTGTGTGTGTGTGTGTGTGTGTGTGTGCTTTTGTGTCCTTCTGTGAAGGTTGGGTTGGCAACTCGACACCATAAAATACTCCACTACCAATCAATCTGCAGACCGGTGATCTGCTGTGGCAACCCCTAATGAAAGAAAGTCTGTAAATACTGCAAAAGCCCTGTACCTTGAACAGAAACAGGAAGCACACTCGTCTAGACCAAATCAGTTTTGGAAAGAAATAAAACTCTAAGAGGAACATTAAATAACTCTTCAACTACCAAGAATGAACCAAAAACACTGCAGCACTCCACCTTTGTTAATAATTATGGTCACCATAACAAACATAACCAAAGTATTTCTAACAACTTACCTCTCCCCCCACCAGCAGTGAAAAACAAGAGCCTTCACCCCCCCCCCCCCAATCTATGCACTGTAGCTTTTTATGCAGCAACCTTTAATTTCTCTGACCCTCAGATACATCTTTGCAATTTGCTAAAACATTCCATTTGGCTTTCAGTGCCTCACAGGGCCACTTTCCTTCCAAAGTTCTCTAATTTACAAGGTACTAAAATATGGTCACTGACCCCCCCCCCCACCTTTAAAAGTGAAACCGCCTTACTGAGACAACCCTTTTATATTCAGAAGTACAAAGGACAGTTTCTCTGAAGTACGCTCTCCATTTAAAGCTACTGTAGGTGAGACAGCCTTCTCTAGACTGGGACCTGCTACATGGAACTACCTGCCTAAAGACATAAAAAATCTAGAAACCATTAAACGCTTAAAAGATGCACTTTAAAGAGCATGCCTCTACTGAATCTACCAGCAAATGTACGACAGTGCTCAGGTAATTTACCATCCCATATCATGAGCAATAGAATATATCTAATAAACTTCTCAGCCTCTTAATCTGCATTATTATATGCAAATATGTCACATATATATAGGAGTTTATACATCTATGATTGCACTGTATTCTGTGCATATCTTAGCTTGCATTTTGTGTATATGTATATATATATATATATATATATATATATATATATATATATATATATATATATATATGTATGTATATGGGTCCACTATGTAATTTCGAAATACTAAAATCCCGAAATTCAGTATTTCAAAATTACATAGCCGAAAACTCAAAAGTTCCGAAATGGCAGAAGCGCGAAATTCCAAATCCCGAAGCATGGAGATGTTGAACTTCCGCTTCCGCTGGTGTGGTGTGTGGATATATCGGTTGAATTTAGGTAATTTTGTGTATGTAAATGTGTTGGTTAGGGGCTTTAGATTGTGTAAGTGTGTGTTGTGACTATGATGTGTGTGTGTGAGGGACTATAAGATGTGTGTGTGTGTGTGTGTGTGTGTGTGTGTGTGTGTGTGTGTGCGTGAGTTTCATTTGTGTTTCTGTTTGTGAGATCTCGGAGTTAGAATATATAAGTGGGGGGGTGCAGCCCCTCTCATGGGGTGCAGGGGGGCTTGCCCCCCTGCTTATCTATAGTGTAGATGCATTTATTTGATTGTGGGGGGGGAGTTTTGTGCTTATGTGTGTATTGTATTCGGCATTCTGAATTTCACGGTTGTTTGTTTTCAGGAATTGTGAGTTGTGCTTGGGTTTTCGGCTATGTAATTTCGAAATACTGAATTTTGGAATTTCAGTATTTTGAGATTACATAGTGGACCCATATATATATATATATATATATATATATATATATATATATATATATATATATTTTTTTTTTCCTCAACACACTGTGCTGTATTTTTAATATTACCCTAACAGTATTCAGCCTTACTATGTTCTGAATTTTGTATATCACACTGTACTTTCTGCAGTTTGAGCTCAGGTCATGGCTGAAAATGGTCAACAGACTAGTCTACTTACTCAGTTAATAAATGAATAAAATGTTCAAATTGCAGGTTTTCCTTCAATAGTCCAGTTCAGCCGTGCTCATCATTATATCACTGAGCAGTGCCCCTCCCCCAAGATATTTTCTTTAAACATATAAGTTCCAGTAGTTTTTATTAATGTAGTGTGCTGGTATTTGCAGTACTCTGGATTTCAGTATCAGTAAACAATATGAACTTTAAAATACATTTTTCTCTTTCCCAGAGCTGAAGCAATCTCACTGTGAGAATATGTAAGTAAAACTGCCCAGTGCGGGGATACAAGTGCCTCTGCAAAGAACTTGTTTTACATTTTTTTTATTTTAAGTATCTTCAGTTTTGTGTTATTTATTATTTAGTTCAGTGCTGAGGTTGTTTTTACTTGCCTGTTTGTTTTGATTATTAACTGCGAAGCTCTTGTGTTTTGTGGGATTACCTAGTGGTTTGAACCTTGGATCTAGATGATTGTCACTGCTGAAGTGACACCCCAACCCAATGTGCAAAAAGGGATTGTGGATGGAATGTATTTATTATAATATTATAATTCTATAATAGAAGATAAACTAAAACCAAACCCTTCTCTCTGTGTATTTTACTTGTTCTTCCTTTTTCAGTCCTGTCTTACTATGGCCAGCCCCTCACAATTCCTCTTCAGTAGTTTGTGATTCCAAATGATGGCCCTCCCCCCATTTTCTAATGAATAAAGTCTTATCTCTTCATATCTTCTTCATATCTCACATTCTTTGACTTCCTACACATACCTCTTATCAGCCTGTTGCTTTCTTTTGCACCCTTTCCAGGATGATGATGTCCCTTTCCCTGTTAAGCCTGCCAAACTTTATGAAGTATTGTGTGGATTGCTTGCCAAATGTTTTACAATCTTGTAGCAATGCAATAACCATAAAGAGGTGAAGCTAATAAGGTATCATGGACAAAGAAATTACGTGGCAATTTCTTGGAAAAACAGACTCCATGAAGAAACTAAAAAGGCAGTTGACTTCTTTCAGCACATCAGCTGACTTTTAGCAATAGACATCTGCTTGAGTGGTACCTTAACACTCACTGGCCAGTTTTAAAGGAAGCCTAAAAGTCAATTTACTTACACTGGCTGATAGTTTTATGATTTTTTATGCTTATTTACGTTTTCACACTGGGTAATGATGTTTATCTTTTATTCTAAGAGGCTAAAGTCCCAAGCATTTGTAATAAACTTGAATCTGCATTTGAACAATGCCAACGAGATGCCAATTTCATTTAATATTTCTAAGAATAATCAAGTCAACATTTTATATAATTCTGAGCTGTAATGCTAATATCTTATGTCAGGTGCATGACAGATTTTTATAACAATTCACAGGGAATCAACCTCTCCAAAGCATTTTAAGGTTACACCCAATCCTTGCGGCTAATCTTAATTTTCAAATCTAGTTCTTGGATCTATATACTCCTGATTACTATGCACTGATTGTCTTATTGTTATGAAGCATTCCAGTGAGTAACACTCACTTTTTTCTAGTTCGACATGACCTGAATTATTAGTATATAAGAAGAGTAAGTGCAGAATTCGTGTTGCTCTCTGATATGCTAAGATGGTGATCTAACAAGTCTTCCTTTATTGGGTGCCCTACAATGTGGATCAGCAGATGTTAGCTGATTTACTATCTTGGAAGGCTAGTTCAGAATGTACACACACACACACACACACACACACACACACACACACACACACACACACACACACACACACACGGACACCAAGATGGGATGTGTCAGATTCTGTACATTCTGTAGCACAACCACTTATTCCTAGGGAACAGTCCATATCATATTTGACCCAATAACTGCAAAGGTCTTGTAAATGGGGTTGGAGCTGGCATAATGATTAAGGTCTTTACCTCACACATCCAAGGTACAAGGTTTGATTCTGATTGCTAGTTATCACCCAGGCTTGTAATAATGTGCTGACTGCTATTTATCTATATATCTACTTTACTGGATTTTGCCTTGCAAATGAGTAGGCCTAAGTGTCGTTAATAAAGAATATAATTTTAATTTTACTGGAAATGTCAGGCTGCCCCTTAGCCAGTTATTTATCATATCCTTCTATCTGACTTCTTCAGTATGAAAGACAGAAAGACAGACATTCTATAAAGATGGAATAATTTGATTTGAAAACATTAATTTCTGGTTTCCTTGCTGATGTTGCTGCAACTTTTGCACCAAAAATTATGTCCACACATGTCTTCTACAGGCAAAGCACAAATCATTGCTTGCCTTCATTCTAATGAAGCACAAAGCTCTCTTTCCAGCCCCATGTTCAAATCTGCGTT
Source organism: Protopterus annectens (assembly GCF_019279795.1). Classification (NCBI taxonomy): domain Eukaryota; kingdom Metazoa; phylum Chordata; order Ceratodontiformes; family Protopteridae; genus Protopterus; species Protopterus annectens. The sequence goes on from NC_056728.1 coordinate 15,283,386, forward strand.
CTGGAAATCCACACACAAGCTTGCCTTTTCTCAAAACCAAATACAAACTTTCTTTCTATAAAACCATGTGCAAACTTATTTTCTCCAAATCCATGCTCCTCCCTGCCTTCATCAACTCCATGCATAAACTTTCCTTCTCCAAGCCCCACGCAAACCTGTTTTCTGCAAATCCACGTACAATCCTGCCTTCTCCAAATTCATTAACAAACCTTAATTCTGCAAATCCATGCACAAGCCTGCTTTCTGCAAAGCCATGTATAAATGTGCATTCTAAAAACTCCTTGTACAAAAACTTGCTTTTTACAAATACATGCAAAATAGGGTTGGGAGGGTGGCCTAATGGTTAAGGTGTTTGCCTTACAAACACAAGGTACAGGGTTTGAATCTCACAGAGGATAATTGGCTAGGCTTAAAATGACTCACAAGGGCAGTTAGCCTAGTATTAATCTATGAATCTATGTAGAAGTGTGTGTTTAGCAAATCCAAGCACAAGCCTTTCTTTTCAATATCTTTCTATAAACCTGTATCCTGCAACTATATACACTAAGTCTCATTTTCCAAATCCATACATAAACCTGACTTCTCTAATTCCCTGTACAAACCTGCCTTTTTCAGAACCGTATATAAATTGTCTTTCTCCAAATCCATGTACAAGAGATGTGCAAATGGGATTCTCTATCTACATCAAGATAAAAACCTGCATTCTCAAAATCCATGTACAGACCTGCTTTCCCCAACTCCATATACAAAGCTGACTCCTAGAATATTAGTGCACAATCATACATTTCAAAAAATACATGTATTCAACATGCTTTTTCAATGCTTGGATGCAATGTTGACTTTATTTTTAGGTAGAAAACATGAAAGTGAGAGGATAGTTCAAAACTACCATAATAAGTTAAATTAGTAAGTCCTGAAGTTAGAATTCTTGATTTATATCTCCTTTGTTGCCATAAAGGCCGATTGCTGTGATTTGGAACAGCAACTAAATAACTTCATTTTTCTTCTGTTCAATCCTCCCCTCATCCCCTCCCCCTCTGGTTTTATAAATTTCCTTTGGGTTTGTGTTATGAAAACTGCTATTGTTCTGCATTCATCATTAAACTTTTGGTCTGACATCAGTGAGCAGCACTGGGTGTCCTCAACAGTTTATATTAAACAGCCTCATTTATTTCTAGAGTTCTTAGCTAAAGAACACTGTAAGAGCAGCTCAGAGTTCATTACCATGTGACTATTAATACTGTTGCCTTTATTCAACTCCAAGTCAAGATTCACTGCAAACAATATTGCAAAGGATGGCACATTTACAACTGCATTATGTAAAGCGTATTCCTAGCCGAAACTCAGGCTTTAGTGCAGGAAGTGCTGTTCTATACTACGCACATGTTTTTGTTTTTTTATTTCAGTGCTGCTTATGTTTACTTACTAGGTGTGATACCTGTGCTTCTGGATCCATGCTGCAGGTACAATCTGTAACAACAATCTTCAGTTTTATTTGTTGTGTGATGTTAGCATCATTTAATTAAATAGATGGATTTGAGCACACTTTACACACCGTGTTAAGGTTCCTCACCATGTTTGACCTTTGCTTCTGTTCCATGGTTATTATACAGTACAAAAATGCAGAAAATAAATATATTGTCAACAAAGAGTATATCTTAAACATATTTATTCCTTGTTGACTGGATTAGTAACACTAGGCTAGTGGTCTCTTTTCAGAGGGGACCCAAGGTAGTATTTCTATTACTACAGAAATTTGGACAGGATATTGGGAAACTACCCCACTCTTTCTGATATGTACCATACAGTCTTTTACAGTAACCTTAGCTGCCACCATTCAAGCATATGGGACCTTGGTTTAACATCTTATCTGAAGGATGACACACTCAGGAGTGTGAGCATCCACCTTATGCTACACTGCACTGTCAGCAATTCAGCTACCTGGTGTGGGAATAGAACCTGCACTTCCTGCACCAAAGGTGAGTGTGCCAC